>NC_057722.1:14476878-14522820 GCF_004010195.1 Chiloscyllium plagiosum | reverse complement strand
TCCTCTGTATTTTGGACATTTTGCAAGATGTCACCATTTATTTCCCTACAATCTATATCTTCCATATCCTTTTCCACAGTAAATACTGATGCAAAATACTCATTTAGTATCTCCCCCATTTTCTGTGGCTCCACACAAAGGCTGCCTTGCTGATCTTGGAGGGGTCCTATTCTCTCCCTGGTTACCCTTTTGTCCTTAATATATTTGTAAAAACCCTTTGGATTCTCCTTAATTCTATTTGCCAAAGCTATCTCATGTCTCCATTTTGACCTCCTGATTTCCCTCTTAAGTATACTCCTACTTTCTTTATACTCTTGAGGATTCACTCGATCTATCCTGTCTATACCCGACATATGCTTCCTTCTTTTTCTTAACCAAACCCTCAATTTCTTTAGTCATCCAGCATTTCCTATACCTACCAGCCTTCCCTTTCACCCCGACAGGAATATACTTTCTCTGGATTCTTGTTATCTCATTTCTAAAGGCTTCCCATTTTCTAGCCGTCCCTTTACCTGCGAACATCTGCCTTTAATCAGCGTTCGAAAGTTCTTGCCTAATACTGTCAACATTGGTCTTTCTCCAATTTAGGACTTCAACTTTTAGATCTGGTCTATCCTTTTCCATCACTATTTTAAAACGAATAGAATTATGGTCGCTGGCCCCAAAGTGCTCCTCCACTGACACCTCAGTCACCTGCCCTGCCTTATTTCCCAATTTGGTCAAGCTTTGCACCTTCTCTAGTAGGTACATCCACATACTGAATCAGAAAATTGTCTTGTACACACTTAAGAAATTCCTCTCCATCTAAACCTTTAACACAATGGCAGTCCCAGTTGAAGTTAAAATCCCCTACCATAACTACCCTATTATTCTTACAGATAGCTGAGATCTCCTAACAAGTTTATTTCTCAATTTCCCTCTGACTATTGGGGGGATCTATAATACAATCCCAATAAAGTGATCATCCCTTTCTTATTTCTCAGTTCCACCCAAATAACTTCCCTGGATGTATTTCTGGGATTATCCTCCCTCATCACAGCTGTAATGCTATCCCTTATCAAAAATGCCACACCCCCCTACTCTCTTGCCTCCCTTTCTATCCTTCCTGTAGCATTTATATCCTGGAACATTAACCTGCCAGTCCTGCCCATCCCTGAGCCATGTTTCCGTAATTGCTATGATATCCCAGTCCCATGTTCCTAACCATGCCCTGAGTTCATCTGCCTTCCCTGTTAGACCCCTTGCATTGAAATAAATGCAGTTTAATTTATTAGTCCTACCTTGTCCCTGCCTGCCCTGACTGTTTGACTCACTTCTGTTCTCAGCTGTACCCATCTCGGATCGATCTCTTTCCTCACCATCTCACTGGGTCCCACCTCCCCATCTTACTAGTTTAAATCCTCCCAAGCAGTTGTAGCAAATTTCCCTGCCAGTATATTAGTCCCCTTCCAATTTAGGTGCAATCCGTCCTTCTTGTACAGGTCACTTCTACCCCAAAAGAGATTCCAAAAGGTACATTTTTAAAAGTTCAGGCAGATTAATCAAGCCACTAACATGTCTTTCCTTGAGATTCAGTAGTCCCAACAGTGAGGTCTGAGTGTCAGCAGGGTTGGGAAGGTGTGGGAGGATAGAACAAAAATATAAATAGAGTATGATTTAAGTGGTAGACATGGGTAGGATGAAAAATTTGGCGGGGGGGAGGGGGGAGGGTTAGTGGTGTAGCATTGCAAGTTAATAGCTGTTCGGCTAATAGTGTGTATCATTAGCAATGTCACATTATATTAGAGAATGTGAAGCTGGGACCTAAGGGAAAAAGGAGTCCTGCTGAAAATAATGTTTCTCTAAAGAGTGTAAATAATTAATAAATTGTCATTAGTTTATTCTACCATGGATTCCAGTCCTTATTTATCAAAGGTATGGAGAAACCACTGATCATATTTATTTCCCCAGCACACAGTGGTTGTTTCTTATGTAAGTAGCAATGGAAGTATCAATCAAAGGGCAGTTCCCTGTTGTCTTTTAAAAACAAATTGGATTGGGCAATAAATGCTCAGCTGGCCAGCGATGTTCATACCTCATGACAAAGACTAAATTAGTCGCCAGTTGAATTGAGTTCTTGCACTGAAGGTCAAGTGCAGATGCTTGAAACGTTGTTGTGCTGATGATTCAGGGCATAAATTTTCCCATTTTAAGTTTGGAGGTTAGCGTGTTGGGTAAAAGCCTGTTGTGTGGCCTACTAATCAATGCATGAAGATCTGCTAAGCAGGCCTCAACAGGTTCTTGATGAATCAGAGGCCTTGACTCTATTGGCTAGTTTGCAAGAAGTTTCTCGCCAATCAGAAGTTGGCATCTTCAGTGCCAGTTGAGGCTGACTCTTTGAGAGATCCTGCAACGAGAAGTTACATGTATGCTTTACATTTCTCCACAGAGTGGAATTAACAAGCCATCACCTTGTATTTCCTCACCAGTAGTCCTCCTTCCTGACGTGACAGCCAGTTCACCTTGGTTTCCCAGTTAAAGAAACTAGTCACCTTTCTCAACCCCATGAAGTCAGGTGATCAGGGATGTGGAGAGTTGAAATTCTTAAGTAGCCATTAAATGACCACTGAAGGATCTTAATTGTTGGTGAGTCAAGAAAGCCAACCATTGACTTCTTCACCATAACTCAACTATTGAGGTGATGAAAAAATGGGACAGTTTTCACCCAAGGCTAACTTGCCCCAGATTTCCCTCCTCATCACTTCCAAGGACGATGAGATGGTGACTTCAATCATATTTAAGAGTGGAAACTAGAATGAGCTTCAACTGCCTTGTATTGTGGAACGAGAGAATCAGGAGGAAGCAACAGCTGACTGTCTGTATGGCTGCTCAGTGAGCCCTGTAGAAAGACTTGTGATTGAACCTTGGGTGAAGATGGGATCAAGACCTGTTCACACACTTAGAATAACCTCCAGACATGCCAGGAATCTGAGAAACGCTGTTGCACGGAGACTGCATCATAAACCAATGCTTTCAGAGAAGCACTTGGTGGCAAAAAAATTTGAATTGAGGAAAACATTTAGGGGGATGGCCACCGACAAATAAAACAGTAATGTAAGCAGTGGAGTACAACTGATGACTGAGCAAATGGTTTAATACTGTTGCTTTTACTTATTTATTCTTCGCAATGTGCTGGCTAGGACAAAATACATTGCCCATCTCTAATTGACCATGACAAGGTAGTGATGAGCTGCTTTTTGGACTTGCTGCAATCCATTTAAAAAGGATATGGTTTTCAGGATCCTTTAACAGCACTAACACTTCATACGTACTTTTCAATTAACCAAGTGACATTTTGCAAATGGCTAGGCTCCCGACAGTTGTAACTTGGATTAACGTCTTTAGAAACTCCAGTCATCTTCCTATGTCACACTGTTTCAGCCTGATCAAGACTTATTGACAGGATTCTGCTATCGCTGCACTAACGGATTGCAGATTGGCAGCGTGAACCCTGTCAGTAAAAGACTAGTCAGCTCATTTAAAACCACACAGTATTTCCAAGAACAGGGCAGGAGACCAAGCCAACACAAACATTTGGAGCTTGACTTACAGACCAAAGGTACAGTGAGAAAAGAACAGTAAACTTCAGCAATGCCCCTAAATATTGCATGTGGTAGATTGCCAATCCCAATTGCCATGTCATTTCCTTAAATGTTTCTTGTAAGAAAATGGGCTTCTATTTAATGTGCAATTTCCTTCGAAATCTTCCTGAACTATTATTTCAAAGTCAGTTTGGAAACAGGACAATCAATGCAGATTATATCCAAAAATTGTCTGCAGTCCTTGACACATTTGACCCTCCCCTTCTTCTACATTATGTAGCTGGGTAAGAGCGTTCTCACCAGATTCTATTCCTATCTATCCTGTCACATTCAGACACCTTGGTTTTTTTTGGAATGACTCTACTTCCCATTCTCTCACCATCAACTCAGGAGTTCCTCAATGATTTACCTTTGACCTGCAATTTCTCTATGGAATGCCTCCCTTTGTGATAACATTATTCAAAAACAAAATATCCCACTTGTGCACAGATAATTGCCAGCATGAGCTCATCATCAACTCTCCCTACTGTCTCTAAATTTTTATGCTGCTTTTTTAGCGTCCAGTATTGGGCAGTCTTCAGACCTGGTCTTGTCTTCTGCGCCCTACCTATCCAATCCAGATCCCCCCCCCCACCTGCCTCACCTTGACCATGGTCCAGGGCTGAAACAAACTGTTCACATCCTCAGCATTCCATTTGATACTGAGCTGGTGATCTCATTTCCTGTTCAGCACCATGACGACCTGTGTTCACCTCAGTCCTAGTACTTGTATCTCCCCCAACTTCAGCCCATCCACTGCTGAAACCCTCAGCCATGCTTTTGTTACCTCCACACTTCACTATTCCAATGTTTTTCTGCACAACCTCTGTCTTTCTATCCTTCATAAATTTGAACTTACCAAAGGGTTTGCTGTCCATGTCACAACTCGCATCAACTCCTTCTAACCTATCACGTCTGTACATGCAATCCACATTGACCTATAGTCTGGCAACATGCCAGATTTAAAATTGAAGTTACTTCATGGTCTTTCCCTTCTCTGAGATTGCAATAGCCTCCAATCATATAGCACTCTGAGATCCTTGCACTGCTACAATTCTGAAATTTTACACATCCCTAATTCCCTGCACTTATTACTACCACAACTCCGGAATTTCTCTCCTAAACCTTTCCATTTTTCTACCTCTCTCTATCTGCCCCACTGCTGTCTTTGAAAGTCTTCTCTTTACCATCTCTTTCATATGGCTTAAAGTCAACTATTCCCAAGAACCACTTTGAGACATTGTGCTATCTTCAAGGCACTATATAATGACAAATTGCTGTTATGATATCACTTTGGATGCTATTTCAAGGATGTGACAGTGCAAACTTTTGACATGACTGTACAATGTCCTTGAGAGGAGTTTTGTTGATGTAGTTAGTTTAAACTAGGTTAGTTTAAACAGCTAGTTTACATTGAGTTCGCAGGGGTTGGGATACCTAATAGAGTACAGTAGAGGATAATTGTGGGATGTAGGTAAAGTAGTGTTACTTCTGCAATCATAATTACTTATGCAAGGTAAATGCACTCACTAGTGTATAATTGTTTCAACCAAGAGCTGAGTCAACAAGAATGAAAACTATGTGAAGGAAATATATAATTGTTTTTGTATTAGCTAAAATGTGCATACAAGAATGAAACGTGCCTGCAAACAATGGTAGATGTTACAGACAAATAGATAAGGTGCTGTGAGGATGTAGGTTAAGCCAGATATGCTTGTACCAGCAGTAGTTATAAGCATCTGTTTCCCACTTTTGGAAATACACATTTAAAAGGTCATAAGGATCAATATGGTTGGGGAAAGGGAGGAAATGTCACAGGTGGGGGAAGTAGATAGTAGTGAAGAAGGATATACCTAACAATGGGTCACAGCAGGATGTGGTGAAATGGCCGAGTAAAACTTGTACTTTGTTATGCACAAGGCCGGATAAGGCAAAATATAAACAATAGTAATGGGCACCGGGTTTGGAGTAGTGAATCCTATATAAGATATGTACTTGCTAAACTCTGCGTGCCCTATTCCAGGCACCATGCTTGAAAGTGTATAATAAACATACTGATTGCTTCAGATCTTGTTTCGGACTGAAATTATTGAAGTGAGTGAGCTTTGCTTCTTACAATAATACACAGACAAGTACAGAAGAAGAACAAAGACTCTCTGGAATGCAAAGAGAATATGGTCATGTTAGAGCACAGGGGAACTCAACAAAGGCTACATGGGAACACCACCACCTGTAAGGGCCCCTCCATGCCACTCACCACCCTGACTTGGAACTATATTGTTATTCCTTCGTTGTGACTGGGTCAAAATCCTGGAATTCCCTCCCTAATGACAGCGTGGGTCAAAAACAGCCGGTGGACTGCAACAGTTCAATAACACAGCTCACCACCACCTTCTTAAATGTAACTAGGGACAGACAATAAATGCTAGCCCAGCCTATGATGTCCACTTCCCATAAAATGCCTAAATAAATATAGAAATCTCACAGACGGAACACAAAACCCCACCACCTGACGTGACTTACCCTCGTTTGGCTGTTAAGTTTATAAGTTAAATTTTATGACAAATGTGTGGTGGGGGTTGGGAGTGAGGGAGTTATTTCAGTATCACTTCACTAATTGCTGCTGATGATGAATCTCATTGAATAAACATGCATGTGCTTTTGCTGCCAGTTAAGATCAAGCCTGTTTTGATATTTTAATGAAAATTCCAAATGATAAATTCTCACTAACAATCACTGAAAAATGAATTTATAAAAAACAGAAAATTAGGATCTTGCGATCCATTTGCAATAAAAACAGAATAAAAATGCTTGTCCTACCAGAAAATTGCATGGGTAGCAACCATAGCATGAAAGAATGGTTATTCACAGCAGTCTGAAAATCAGTCTATCCTGCTGCTGTATTACCCTATCTCTTTTTAAAAAGGATGGCTGAAGAAGAAATTACATCACATCAGGGATGATTAGACATTGAAGAGATAATTAAAATGAGTTCTTAAAATGAACACCTGGTTTAGCCCATATGTAATGAAATGTCCCATCTTGGTCAAATAATCAAATACAATGCCAGGATTGCAGCTAGTTAGCAAGTCTGCTTACATTCATTAAAGAGTTCAACCAAAAGTTAGTGGCTAGCAGTTTGATTAATAATTTCATCGAATAACAACTGCCTGCGAGCTACAAATGTACATAATCTGTGACACTATTTAGTCTCAGGTTCAAGACTTGAAACTAAAAGGGTGGAATGATAGGACATCTCAGTTCCTTCGGTTTCCTGTCAATGAGGTCAAGTTGTTGACAGTCACAAAGTGATTGAAGACCTTCAGTTTATGTGCAAGATCAGTTAGACCTAGGTCTTTGGATTGACATAAAAGTTCAGCATTCACAGCTTTTCAGGAGATTTGAGATGCCGCTTTATGAAAGTTTCTCCAGTTCCCAGAAAATAATTCACTGAAACGTCTCTTCAAGGATGATTTGGACTGAGGTGTACAAAGTTAAAAATCACACTACACTAGTTATAGTCCAACACATTTATTTGGAAGCACTAGCTTTCAGAGTACTGCTCCTTCATTTTCAACCACCTAATGAAGGAGCAGTGCTCCGAAAGCTTGTGCTTCCAAATGGTTGTCTTTAAGGATTATCTTTTACACAGAGAGAGATAAAGAGGGATATGTTTTCTCTTTTATCAGCTTTCTTTCAGTTGCACAACTTGTCACTTGGACGAAATCCTGGAAAGTGATGCTCACTTTCCACAAATGAATCACCGCTATTTCTTTGCAGTTGCAACAATAGAAGAATATAAGTAAGATTTGTTTTCCTTTCTCACCCTATCTTTTTTATTCTGGTGTTTTTGTGAGGCTGGCAAATACTAGTGAGAGATTATTTATTGACATGGATACTTGACTAACAGCCCAGACCTGGCAATTGTGGAGTAATACATGAGTCATTAAGGCTCATAATACTGCAGGGGCTCAACTTTGGATATAGCTGGTCTGATTAGGCATATGTTCAACACAGGCCCCATGCAGACTGAAAGGTTGTGTTATGGAGATGATTACAACCAGAATTAGTGATCAACTGGAATACCTTTCCAGGGAACAGCTGGAGACGTGACAACATTAGCAGAAATTGAAGCAGGTCCTAACCATCATCAGGAGGTTCCTTGCAGATTATTTGAACATATTTTGATGAAGGGAATTCTGTTATCTCTTTTCTTAGACAATTCTTATTCTAGTACTAATTAACAGACTTATTCATTCACAGCTGTCTGCTCAGTCCCTAAATTCAGTGTGTAATATCCAGAAATTATTTTTTTAAAATCAATTCCAGACATTGTATGCTCTGCCTCAGTTTAAACTGATTGTGCGCCGAGTCACACGCCTGCAGGATGTAATGTCCATTCAATTGTTTCACACAGCTTGTGTGATCCATATCAACCCAGGATAGAAGCTGAGCACTGAGCAGGACGTTGGGTCAGGAGCCTGCACAATGTGGCAGCCAGCAGGACATTTTGCTGGCTTGGCCAATACATGGCAGAGTGTCATCTACAAAAGACAATTTGTGGGCTGTCAAAGGTGGAGAGCCATAGAAGGTTTTCCAGCATGGATGTAGTCACAATCTTTGGTTGCTGCTAGTGAGGAAGGAGAAGACACCTCTGTCTCAAGCCTGGCTGTCAACAATTTAGAAAAAAAACTGATCACTTAAAAAGATGGTTAGTGTTTCCAATCACCATTTTGGAAGGGCGGCCTTTTCAAATATATTTGGATGTCCAGTCCTCCCCTGACCTCTGACATTTGCCTTAATAGGCAATCAATTTAGCTTTGTCCCCCTTCAACACTAACCCCCAACTCAGCCCTAACAATTCCAAAATGGCCCAAGAGGTAGAGATGACAAACTAGTAGCTTCAATTTTTGGAAGTGACTGTCTCCATACTCACCACTCAAATCCTTGTTGGGTAAGTGGACGAAGGTTTGAGTGGATAGAAGTGGGAGAAAGTTATGCTAAACTTTTCTAACAGGGGGTCTGTCAACAATATATTACAGTATAATACTGTAGCCTGCCTCTGAATGAATTTTATACAAAAAAAAATTGCAATGACTCAGCAGGCTAATCACAGGTCATTTTGTTGTAACAGGTGATTCGTCAATGCACATTCGCTGTAACGCGATTGACAAATTGGGCACTCTATTTCGACAGCGCGAATGTTTCGGACGTGTGTTGGCAGCAACATGTTGGCAGCAACGCTGTTTCTAAAGTGTGATTTTTCTATGATGCGGGATTGCACAAGAACACAACCATGAAGTTATAGATGAACTGACTGTATATGTGTGTCAGTTTTTAGTTCTTACACCCTACCCTATCCTTTTGCTTTTTCAGTTTTGATGAAGAATCAAAAATAGAGAAAGCTAGGACCAGACATTTTGGTTTCTCTCAGACATTCAAATCCTACAGTTTTCAGTTTATTGTTTTTTTTCTGTCCAAATGCGAATGTCAAAATGGATCTACTGCTCTTCGGCAGGTAAACATACAAAATCAGCCAATTCCAGAGCTTGCCCAGTGTCTGCACAAACAGATATATATTTATAGGCATGGAGATGATCAAACAGAGGAGGACACAAGGGATTTCACTAATAAAATATTCATCACTAGGAATCCCCTGAAGAATTGACACCTGGTATCTAGCCACAGGCTGAGATTTAGTACAACTTTCTTATCCTAGTTGTCATTTGGCAGGTTATAAACAAATAACATAGTTTAGAAATAGAATGAAACCAAATATCAAGTCAGATTGGTACTGAGAGCAAAACAATTTTGAAACAGAAACAGGCAGGAATAGAAATATACCCATAGAATGTAAATACAATAAGCCAGCGTGTTAATACAACAGGAGCCATGGATTTATCCAGCACAGAAGGAAACCATTGTAACATTGTGTCTGTGCTGTTCATTTGAAAGAACAATTCAAATAGTCCTGCTTTTTCCCTTTCCTTCATTTTCTCTTTTGAGAGTTATTATTAAAGCTCTTTCCCCCACCCTTTCTAGCAGTTGTGTTTACAATTGTATTTCCTCACATTGCCTCTGGTTCTTTTGCAGATTATGTCCCCTCTGAGTACCAGCAATCCTGCCACTGGAAGTTTTCTCCAGAGTCACGGCTTCAAAATACGTCAAACTTAACACTCCCATCAAATCACTCCTTAACCGTTTTGCTCTAAGGAGAACACTCTCAGATTTTCTAATCTCCTTGTAAAGTCCTTCATCCCTGCTTTAGCAAATCTTCTCTCCATCCTCTCTGTCACCTTGGCATCCTTCATGTCCAAGGTGCTGTTTCCAGAATTGGTCACAATGCTGCAATTGAGAAGTAATCCATGAATAAAAGAATGAGCATTTCTTGTTTGTTTCTGCAAACACCTAATTAGCAAGCCAAGGATCCCATATGCCTTCTTAACAGCCTCAGCATCTTGTCTACCACCAAAAACATGCATGTCAATAATGCAAGATTTATCTGCTCCCACATACATCACATTTTCATGCGCAATTTAACTTATATTACCTTTTCTCATTCTTCTTTTCAAAATGAACCACTTCGTACTGCCCTGCATGATATTATTTCTCCCATATTAGCCATTTCAGTAGTCAGTCTAGGCCCACCTTCTACCCTACTCTAAAACTTGAGCATAAAAGGCTAAGTTTACAGCTCAGTGCAGAACTGAGGGAGTGCTACATTGTCAGCTGTACCATCTTTCAGATGTGACATGAAACTGAGGCCCTGCCTGCCTTTGAAATTGAGTTTCATGAAAGCTAGGAGAAAGATCCCTAATTTCCTGCCAAACATTAATCTCTGAATCAATATCACAGAAAATAAATTATCTGGTTAACATCATGTTACTGATTTTGGAACTTGCTGTGAGCAAATTAGGTGATGCACTTCCTAATTTACACCGGGGACTTCACTTCAAAAGTATGTATTTGGCTGTAAAACACTTTGGAATGTCCTGCGATCTTGAAAGGCTCTCTAAAAATCCATGTCTTTTGTTTATTCTCCACACTGTTAGAGATATTTCTAAATTTGTGTTGCATTCATAATTTGAAAATCTACACTGCATGCTGATTCCATAGCACGTAACAAAAAGAGCAATATATTCAACTGAAGTCCCTTGGACCATTGGACATTCCTGATGAAAAGCTTTTGCTTAAAACATCAACTCGCCTGCTCCTAGAATGCTGCCTGACCTGCTGTGCTTTTCCAGCGTCACTCTTTCCAACTCTGACTCTCCAGCAGTTGTCACAATCACCACAGAACATCTCTCCATCCAGTCTTAAAATGCAACTGTTCCCAATACATTTCATTTTCCGTCCTTTAACTCCTTTTTCATTTGTGTGATCACTGAAATTTGTAACCACTTGGCCTTTCGCTAATCATAGAATTGTAACTCTTTATCCACTGCTTTTTGAAAGTCACATACACATGATCACCCATCACTTGAATTACTTCAAATTATGTAATAGGATTCTCAATTTGGAATTTTGTTTATGTATACATTAACAACTCACTTGCTGTTAGTAAGTTCAAATGTACAAAATGTAATCTATAATTAAGCCTCATATTCTATTGGTACTGGTTTTAAGCTTGCATATGCTTCTAAGTTTTAAGTTGAGAGGGGGAAAGTTTAAAGGAAATGGATGTGATATGTTTTTTTTAAAACGCCGAGAGTGGTAGGGGCTTGGTACATACTATCAGGGAAGGTGATAGAATCAGATATGACATCAGTGTTTAAGAAGCATATAAACAGACACAAGAAAATGTACACAATGATCATATGTAGGGTAAAACTCACCTTCATCCATCCTGCTCCTCACCACTGTTTTTCTCTCCATCATACTGTTCTCATGGTTGTCAGAGTGAGCTAATTAGTTTGGTGATGAGTTGTATCAAAAATGGGAGGTATTTTGTGTAGTATGTGAAACAGCTGGCTAATCCAGAAACAGAGCACTGGTCACACTATTGTGTGCAGTTTTGGTTGCCACTTGGTAGGACAAATGTGGAGGCTTTAGAGAAGGTGCAAAGAGGTTTACCAGGATGTTCCCTGGATTGGAGTGCATTAACTATGAGGAAAAGTTGGACAAACATGGTTTGCTTATGCTAAAGTGTCGGAGGTTGAGGGGAAACCTGATAGCAGAATGTAATATTATGAGAGGCATGATTAAAATGGACAGTTGGAGTCTTTTTCCCAGGGTGGAAATATCAAATACTAGGGGACATAGTTTTAAGTTGGGAGGGGGAAAGTTTAAAGGAAATGTATGTGGTAAGTTTTTTTTTTAATGCCAAAGGTGGTAGGATCCTGGTATATGCTGCCAGGAAAGGTGATAGAATCAGATATGGTAGCAGTGTTTAAGAAGCATATAGACAGACAAGAACAGGTGGGGAATAGAGGGATATGAATCATGTGCAGACAGATGGAATTAGTTTAGAATGGTATCATGGTCAGCGCAGACATGGTGGGCCGAGGGGCCTGTTCTTGTGCTGTACTGTTCTATATTTTCTTAGAGGGCAACAACATCATTGGTCCTTATTGACACAAACCCCTTTTGAGTACAGCTCCCAACTAGAAACTAATCTCGATGGTCACCAAAAACTAGTTGAAACTAATTTTTCATCAGTCTGTGCAACCAACAAAATGCAAATGATTAAATATCCCATTAGTCCAGGCTGGATTTGAACCAGGTGCTAGCAACCACTAGGTCCTGGGACAATTTAGCCATTAAAGTTAATGCTACTGTATGTGGACCTTGCCTTTAAAAAAGTCCATCCTTAAGGATGCCAAGTGCTGTGTTATACAATGCTGCAATACTGCCTCCCAGCTAATCTATTCTGTTAGTAAGTTGCATACACAGAAATCATTTGTTTGTTGTAAAGCCTGCTTTTTCACTTATAATGTGTTTTACTGTTTCAAATAAAGGAATTCACAATTAAACAATCACTGATGAGCAATTGGTCTGTAGAATATTATCATTAAATGTGACAAATATGGATGGATGAGATCATGAGCACCGATTTTTACCTTTCAACCCCTCCAAAATAAACTTGCAATATCTTTATGTCGATCAGATGACTTTGCGTGGGCTCACAGGTTCTGTTGGAAGCTGGTGGTTGAGATAATTCATTGTCACAAATCCTTCATGATATCAGCTGGAGCAATTTAAATCTGCTTTTCTCTGCTGAGTCAAAAGACCTGTGTAATGATGAGCATTTGAGGATGGACCATAGATAGTCTCAACAAAGAACAGATACCTGCTTTACCAAATAGTTATTGTAGCTGGTAATAGGTTCAATTAATGTTAACTAGTTAGGTATAATTACAATGATCAGGTGTATCTTGTTTGTTTCTACTGGGATCTTTTACAAGACTAATTGTTTCTCTGTCTGTAGAATATGTGACATGATCAAAGTAGCTGGAACAGAAGCATCCCCAACATAAAACAATTTCTTCATTTAGCATGACCAGATTGAAGAATTTGAGTTATAAGAAGATGTTGGATTTTTTTCCTGGAGTGTAGGAAGTTAAGGAGTCACCTTACAGACTTTTATAAAATCATGAAGGGCATAGAAATGGTAAGTTGCAAAAGTCCTTTCCCTAGTAGAGGAGGTCAAAACTAGGAGGCATAGGTTTAAAGTGAGATGGGATAGATTTGAAAGGGATCTAAAGGACGCTATTCACAGACAATGGTGCTTAGATAGAATGAACTGCCAGAGGAAGTGGTGGATGCAGGTATAATTATAACATTTAAAAGATATTTGGACAGGTATATGGTAATGAAGCGTTTAGAAGGATAGGCAATTGTGACTAGTTTAGGAAACCTGGTGGCTACGGATGAGTTGGACCAAAGGATCTGTTTCCGTTCTGTATGACGCTATCACTCAATCACAGGTACTGGTCCTCGATTCAATGATGTGTCTAATTATCTAATTATATTGGTAAAAAATACAAAAGAGTCTTAATAAGAAGAGACCCCTCCCTTACAAAACAAGGCATAGTTTGTTGAATGATGCCAACATGTGCAATTAATGGTAACTGGACATTTGATGGTACAGGATTTGATTTAAAAAGCACATTGTTGAAGCTTCTTGTACTCATCAGAACATTTGCAATAATTTCAATGTAGGAGAACACTGGAGGAGAAAAATGTACTGATTGGTTGGCAGATGGACTCCAATCCATAGAGGTGTTGCCAATAGACTTAGCATCATTTAGATGATAGCTGACAGTTAATTGCAAAGTATTATTTCAATTCAAAACTTCAACAATATTCAAGAAGTAAAACAATATCCAAGACAAAGGGGGCAGCTTGATTGGCACACTATCCACCAACTTCAATTTTTATTCCCATTTCCACCAATGCACAGTGGCAGCAATATGTACCATCCATAAGACACAGTGCAGTCAGTCATCAGGGTCCTTTGAGAGAACGTTCCAAAATAACAAGCATACCATCCAGGAGCTGAAACTTTATTGCTGGAACAGCACAGCAGGTCAGGCAGCATCTAGGGAACAGAAGATTCGACGTTTCGGGCACATGCCCTTCTTCAGGAAGGTCAAGGGCAGCAGATATATGGGAACACCACCACATGCAAGCTCCTTCAAAGCACCAACCTGATTTTTAAAGGGTTTTGTTTTATTTCACCAGGTCAAACGTCTGGATCATCCTCCCCAGCAGCACCATAGGTGTACTTAGGCCACAAGAACTGCAGCGATTCAAGAAGGCAGCTCATTAAACATCTTCTCAAAGGCAATTAGGGATAGCTACTAAATTCTGGCCTTGCCAGCCATGCTCACATCCCATGAATGAATATAAATTGGCAACAGAGTGTATCATGTACTCCTAGTTCCTGATTTGCAGTTCTTGTTCTCTTCTCAATGATGGGTCATCAGTAACAGAGTCCACCTCTTTCCCTACCACAGCCAACAAGATGTCCCCATTGCTCCAGCAGTTAACCTTCCATCTTCACATTTACAGAGTTCAGCCTATCCAAAATGCATCAGTATATTTTGCTCCAAGCTTTTTTTCATCAATGATAACCATTTGAATCTTGCTCGAGCTACTAGCCCCTCCTTGTCTCTGCACTGGATCCCTCCTCATCTTCTTGAGTCCAAAATACTGTTGTATCCTCTAACATTCCCCACTAAACTCCTCCAGAATAATCTATTCATCTTATTCCAGCCTGCTCACTTTCCGGATCATAAGTGCCTGCATACTTTGCCATGGAGGGACAAATTCTGGAATTTTCTTTATAAATCCCTCCCTCTGATTTACCTCTTCCTCTCATTCTGTGACTAAGCCTCTGGTTGCCTCTGGACTTTTTCATTAATGGGCCTGTTTCAGCTTTTCTCATTCTTCTGCAGAGCAGTGTGAAAGGTTTTTTCTACATTAAACCTGCACAGGATGACAATCTCAATGTGATTCAGACAGACTCACTCAGTCCAGCTGCAGACAGAAGCCATTATTTTAACCTGTTCTCCCACTCAAGCCAATATAGAAGCAGTTTAAGCCTAATAGTCATTACCGTTCAACGTAACTGCATGTAAAGCACTTTGACGTATTACTCAGATGTGACAAAGCGCCGTGTGTGCAAGTTCTCCAATAAATAATTTATGAGAAAGATTTCCACAAATAATGAAAATCTTCACACAATTGCAGTTTAGTAACTCTGCTCAATGAATTATGCAACCCGAAGAATATTCACCAGCACCAAATTGCTGATCCTAAAATTTAAGGTCAAGAAAATATGCATGAACATTTTATGAAAAAAATTGACCTTAACATTTAAGTACCACTATTCCTCTGTAGAGGCAGGCAGAAAGAAAAATAACGCGTAGGGTCTAGGCTTGGATCCTGCATTCCTTTTTGAAAAGCTGAACAAATGATGCTTGCAATGTATTTTTAATGGAACTTGTGAACTTGACCTACACAACCTAATTACCCATGCAGTCACATTGGGCTGCAAGTCAGATATCCTGAACACATTAGTTGAAACAAAGGCATCCAGCTAACTCACTGGATGAGAGAGAAAAGGCAAAAAAAAATGGACAGATAAATCATTTGGACCAGCAAATAGGCTTGGTGCTTAATCCTGGTTGGTCTCAGAAGGATACCATTGTTCACAAGGAAGGAAATCATCCCAAACTGGTGCTATTGACTGTGTCAGATGATTAGATATTCTTGTAGGAGGCCAATACCAAATTAAAAAGGTTGTATCATCAAGCACAATGTTCCTTACCTGTTAACATGGCTCAGACAATTGGCTGCCGTGTTCCTGCAAGTGGAAATATTGGTTGAGAATAGGACTGAGTGTAGCCACAATGCTTCTATAGTACTGTATCTTGCCAAGAATTGGTGTCTAGAATCATACGTGAAGAATAGCCATAAATTGTAGATCGCACTGCAACAGAAGAAATTGCCTTCTGGAGAAGGGTAGAAAAATGTGTTGTGTAAAGCCCATATCGTTTTGTTATTGTGCATTTGATTGTGCAAGGGACAGTTTCACTTTTCAGAAGTTATTGAAACTCATACTGAGTGGTGTTTACTCAGTTGCTGTCTTCAAACTGTGGGGTAGCTTAGTGACACAAAGGCTGGCACCTGTACAAAATGAGATTTGGCCAGCAAGAAGGAGCTGAAACATTACCTCTGAATTCCCTTCACAATTGCTGCCAGACCTGCTAAGCTTTTCCAAAAATATTCTGTTATTGTTCCTTATTTACTGCATCTGCAGTTCTTTTGGAAAATATCTGAGACATGTAGAAAGCAAGTTAACTTCTCCCATCAATTGCTGTAAGCTGGTACCTTTAACCTAAAGGTCAGAGACTTGATGATTTGTGAACAAGTCGCTTTGTGCCTCTTGCAAGGAAGTAAAATGCATCTGCAGAAGAGAGATTGAAGAACAGCAAGACCTAATGAGCAAAAGAATCATCTCAGCTAACCCCGTGGAAAAGGGCCATTGAACAGGTCTCCCAGCTATTTTCCCTTCACCCACCAGTCCAATGTATTTCTCTGACAGTGTGTATGTGTGAGAGTGTGCAGGAGGAGTTTTAAAAAGTTGTTGGAGTTTTAACTTGTGGAACCATTATTTGAAATAAATAGTTATTTTTGATAAGTACACAAACCTGGTTTGTGGTTTGGTTAACTTAGATCTAAAAAAAGTACATTTTTGCATATTTTGACAAAAACCTTAACTTCTGAGATGACTCTGAGAACAATGGGATTTGATTTTCAGAATGCAACTCAAGTGAGACACGACAGAAGCAAAACAGCTGGAGAGGATTTCATGTCCCTCCTACAGTCTTTGGATTGTGATAACACATGCCAAACTGACACATTTCAACCGTATTCTCTACAACATTATTTCTTATCATGTACTTTACAGCACTCATATAGGTTTTAATCAGGAATAAAGAGATGAACGAGACAGGGGCATTCAGACATTAACACATCCTCATAAGATGTGCTATCACTTTCAAAAGTCTATGTGAACTAGAGTATGGAATTTATTGGACAATTCCTGGGTCGCAATGGGTTTTGCTTGGAAAATGTCCAGTATGAAGGAGAACTGTCGGTTATTAGTTGTTTATTGGAAAAACAAGTAATATTGGCAGGGGCCATGCAGTATTTTTTTGAAAATGAGATAAAAGATTGGCTTTGTGGTCTTAATGGTTTGACAAACTAACCTGAACAGATTGGTTCATGGCTTAATTGCTGGAATAACAGACTTGGAAAAGGCACTATATTGAAAATTGCCTAGAAACAGCCTCTAAACTAAAATCACCTTTTCATGAGAAACAAGGTTGGGCAGTTGAAAAACGCTGACAAAAGAGAAAACATATTCCTCCTTATTTCTCTTCGTGTAAAAGATATTCCTTAAGACAACCATCCTGAAAGAGTTAAAAATCCACAAGCAGCGCTCCAAAAGATCATGCTTCCAACTAAACCTGTTGGACTATAACCTGGTGTTGTGTGATTTTTAACTTTGTACACACCAGTCCAACACCAGCATCTCCAAATCATCCTTGAAGAGATGTTTCAGTGAATTATTTTCTGGGAACTTGAGAAAATTTCATAAATCTCAAATCTTCTGAAAAACTGTGAATGCTGAACTTTAATGTCAATCCAAAGACCTAGGTCTAACTGATGTTGCACCTGAACTGAAGGTCTTCAATCACTTTGTGACTGTCAACAACTTGATCTCATTGACAGGAAACCGAAGGAACTGAGATGTCATATCATTCTACCCTTTTAGTTTGGAGTCTTGAACCTGATACTAAATAGTGTCATAAATTATGTACATTTGTTGCTAGCTGACAGCTGCTATTTGATGAAATTATTAATCAAACTGCTAGCCACTAATATTTAGTTGAGCTCTTTAATGAATGTAAGCAGACTTGCTAACTAGCTGCAATCCTGGCATTGTATTTGAATAGAGCTTAAAAATGTGTTGCTGGAAAAGCGCAGCAGGTCAGGCAGCATCAAAGGAGCAGGAGAATCGACATTTCAGGCATAAGCCCTTCGTCAGGAATGAGGAGGGTGTGCCAAGCAGGCTAAGATACAAGGTAGGGAGGAGGGACTTGGGGGAGGGCACCTGGAGGAAGAGCGCCTCATCTTCCGCCTAGGAACCCTCCAACCACAAGGGATGAATGCAGATTTCTCCAGCTTTCTCATTTCCCCTCCCTCCACCTAATCTCAGTCCCAACCCACAGACTCAGCACCGCATTCTTGACCTGCAATCTACTTCCTGACCGCTCCGCCCCCACCCCCTCTCCAGCCTATCACCCTCACCTTAACCTCCTTCCACCTATCGCATTCCCAACGCCCATCCCCCAAGTCCCTCCTCCCTACCTTGTATCTTAGCCTGCTTGGCACACCCTCCTCATTCCTGAAGAAGGGCTTATGCCTGAAACGTGGATTCTCCTGCTCCTGTGATGCTGCCTGACCTGCCGCGCTTTTCCAGCAACAGATTTTTCAGCTCTGATCTCCAGCATCTGCAGTCCTCACTTTCTCCTAATTGTATTTGATTATTTGACCAAGATGGGACATTTCAATACACATTGGCTAAACCAGAGATTCACTTTAAGAACTCATTTTAATTATCTCTTCAATGCCTAATCATCCCTGATGTGATACCATTTCTCCCTCAGCCATCCTTTTAAAAAGAGATAGGGTAAGAGAGCAGCAGGATAGACTGATTTCCAGACTGCTGTGAATAACCACTCTTTCATGCTATGGTTGCTACCCATGCAATTTTCTGGTAGGACAAGCATTTTTTATTCTGTTTTTATTGAAAATGGGTCGCAAGATCCTAATTTTCTGTTTTTTATAAACTCATTTTTCACTGATTGTTAGTAAGTCTTTATCATTTGGAATTTTCATTAAAATATCAAAACAGGCTTGATCTTAACTGGCAGCAAAAGCACATGCATGTTTACTCAACGAGATTCATTATCAACAGCAATTAGTGAAGTGATACTGAAATAACTCCCTCGCTCCCAACCCCCACCACACATTTGTCATAAAATTTAACTTGTAAATTAACAGCCACACGAGGGTTAGTCATGTCAGTTGGTGTTGTTTTGTGTTGCGCCTGCGAGATTTATTTATTTACGGAGTCATTTTATGGGAAGTGGGCATCGTAGGCTGGCCCAGCATTTATTGTCTGTCCCTAGTTACGTTTCAGATGGTGGTACCTTTTTGAACTGTTGCAGTCTATCTGCTGTGGGTTGACCCACAATGCCATTAGGGAGAGAATTCCAGGAATTTGATCCAGCGACAATGAAGGAATGCCCTTATACTTCCGTGTCAGAATGGTGAGTGGATTGGAGGGGAACTTAAAGGTGGTCATGTGCCCACATATCTGTTGCCCTTATCCTTCTAGATGGAAGTGGTCATGGGTTTGGAAGATGTTGTCTGAGGTCTTTGGTGAATTTCTGCAGTGCATCTTGTAGTTAGTATGCACTGTTGCAACTGAGCGTTGGTTTTGGAGGGAGTGGATGCTTGTGAATGTGATGCCAATCAAGTGGGCTACTTTGTCCTGGATGGTGTCAAGCTTCTTGAGTCCTGTTGAGGCTGTACTCTTCCAGGCAAGTGGGGAATATTCAATCACACTTCTGACCTGTGCCTTGTACATGATGGACAGACTTGCAGGAATCATGAGGTGAGTTATTAACCACAGTATTTCTAGCCTCTGATCTACTCTTGTAGCCATTGCATTTATGTGGTGATTCCAGTTGAATATCTGATCAATGATAACTTCCAGGATATTCATAGTGGGGGAGTCAGTGATGGTAACACCATTGAATGTCAAGGGGAGGAGATGTAATCAAACACGGACTCTGAGACTATCCCAGATAATTACACCTGCAGGAAGTGTACCCAGTGCTCACCGAACAAATGGGTCAGCTTGAGCAGCTGTTGAAGACACCGAAGAGCACACAAATGGTGGGGAATGTCACAGAGAGAAGTTATAGAAACGTGATCACACCCAAAGCACGCCCAAGGAAGAGAGATGTGACCATTCGACAGGGCAGACAGTCAGTGCAGGAGTCCTTTGCAGTCCCCTTGCCAAACAAGTATTTTGTTTCAAATACTAATGAGGGGGTAATCCATCAGTTGATAGCAGCAGCAGCAGCCAGGGAAATGGCACCAGAGCAGAGATAAAATGTAGTTGAGCAATAGTAATTGGAGATTTGACAGTCAGGGTACCGATAGATGTTTTTGTGGCCACGAGAGAGACTCCAAGATGGTATGTTGCCTCCCTGGTGCCAGGGTCATGGATATCTCTGAGTAGGTACCGGGCATGCTAGACAGAAGGCATTGTCTATTTTGACACAAATGACATAGGCAGGAAGAGTGACAAGGTCCTGCAGTGACAATTCAGGGAGCTCGGTAGTAAACCAAAAAGAATGACCTCTAGGTTAATACTCACAGGGTTATTCCCCATAAAACGTATTGAAACTAGGTGCAGAGATAAAGTACAATTGAACAGATGGCTAAAGAGCTGGTGTAGGAGGGAGAGCTTCAGATATTTGGATCTCTTCCATGGAAGGTACCATCTGTACAAAAAGGACGGCTTGAACCTAACCTGGAGGTGGTGCCAATATCCTGGCAGGGAGGTTTGATATCATCATTCGGGATGACTTAAACTAGTGTGGTGAGGACATGGGAACCAAAGCACCTGATAAGTAAGTACGTAGATTGGGGTAGAGATTGAGTCTCAGGCAAATTAAACTCAGAGGAAGAGCAGTCAGGGAGAAATGGCTGAGCTCTGAGGAACCAAAAGCTTGGACTGTATTTGCTTCAGTGCAAGAAATATAACAGTTAAGTTGGATAAACTTAGAGCCTGGATTAGTGCATGCTGTTATGATGTTGTTGCTACAATTGAACACATGGCTGAAAGAGGGATAGGATTGGCAGCTTAACATTAAAGGATATTGCTGTTTTAGATGAGACCAAGGAGGAAGCAAAAGGAAGTGGGAGAATTGTGTTACTGGTTAGGGAGCACATCACAGCTGTGTTGAGGGAGGACATCCTGGAAGGATCTTGCGGTGAGGCATTATGGATAGAGCTCAGGAATAGGAAGGGTGCAATTACAATTCTGTGACTGTACTACAGAACTTCCAACTCCCATCAGGAGATAGAAGAAGAGATGCGAAGGAAAGATGGGAAAATACTTTGGTTGTTGTGGTGGGTGATTTTAACTCCCCCATTTTGACTGGGACTCCCTTAGTGCCAGAGGTTTAGATGGGGAGTTTTTTTTTTGGTGTATCCAGGAGGATCTTTTGAAACGGTATAAGGGAGGAGGCCATATTGGACATGTTATTGGGAAATGAGCCTAATCATGTGATCCAAATTGAGGGAGCATTTTGGGAACAGTGACCATAATTCTGTAACTTCAGATCCTTATGGATAAGAACAAGAGTGGACCTTGGATGAAGGTGTTAATTGGGGGAAGTCGAAGAGTGTGAAGCTGGAAAAGCACAGCCGGTCAGGCAGCATCCAAGGAGCAGGAGAATCGATGTTTCGAACATAAGCCCTTCATCAGAAATGAGGCTTGTGCCCCAAGGGGGCTGAGAGATAAATGGAAGGGGGCTGGGGTTGAGGGGAACATAGCTGGGAATGTGATCAGTTGATGAAGATGGGGGTGAAAGTGATAGGTTGAGAGGAGAATGGAGCGGTTTGGTGGGAATGAAAATGGACAGGTAGGGCAGTTCAAGAGGGTGGTGCTGAGTTGGAAGGCTGGATCTGGGACAAGGTGGGGGGAAGGAAAAAAGAGGAAACTGGTGAAATCCACGTTGATCCCATGTGGTTGGAGGATCCCAAGGCAGAAGATGAGGCATTCTTCCTTTTGGCAACAATTGGAAAATGTGGGTTGGGAGCAGTTGTTTGAGGGGAAATCCATATCTGACATGTGGGAGTTTTCTAAGAACCAGTTGATTAGAGTGCAGGACAGGTATGTTCCTATGAAAATGAAGGATAGGAACGGCAGGATTCAGGAACCTTGGATGACAAGGGAGTCTATCAGCTTAGTCACAAAAAAGGTACATACCTAATGTCTTGGCAACAAAAAACAGATAAAGTCCATGAAGAATATAGAGAAAGTCTGAAGGAGCTCAATTCGTGAGTTGGGGGGTTAAGAGAGGTCATGAATTGTCCTTGGCCAGTAGGGTTAAGGAGGAATCCAAGGCATTTTGTACATATACTGGAAGGAAGAGGGTAGCTAGGGAAAGAATGGGCCCACTCAAGGATAAATGAAAGAGATTATGCGTGGAGCCAGAGGAAATGAGTGTCATTTTTAATGAATACTTTACATTGATATTCATCAAAGAGAGGGACACAAGGGATATTGAGGTGAGGGAAAGATGTATATATACTCTCAGGCAGGTTAACATAATGAAGGAGGAAGTGTTGGGTGTCTTGAAATACATTAAGGTAGACAAGCCCCAGGCCAGATGAGTTCTATCCCAGGATACTGTGGGAGGCAAGGAAGGAAATAGCTGGGGCCTTAATAGATATCTTTGCATCCTCTTTGGCCTCAGGCAAGGTTTCAGACGACTGGCGAATAGCCAACATTGTTCCTTTGTTTGCGAAGGGAAACAGAGATAATCCATGTAACAAACAGGCTGGTGAGCCTGACATCAGTGGTGGGGAAGCTGTTAGAGGAGATACTGAGAGACTGGATTTATTCACATTTGGAAGTGAATGGACTTGTTAGTGATAGGCAGCATCGGTTTGTGTGGAGAAGGTCATGTCTCACCAACTTGTTTGAGTTTTTTTGAGGAAGTGACAAGACTTATTGATGAGGGAAGGGCAGTGGACGTCATCTACGTGAAATTTAGTAAGGTATTTGATGAGGTACCTCATGGCAGGTTGGTACAGAAGGTAGTCTCATGGAATCCGGGGTGAGTTGGCTAGCTGGATACAAAACAGTCTTGGACATAAAAGACAGAGAATAGCAGTGGAAGGGTAATTCTTGGAATGGAGATCAGTAACTAGCAGGGTTCTGCGGGGACCTTTGTTGTTTGTAATATATTTAAATAACTTTGAAGGGAAATGTAGGCAGCATGACTTGTAAGTTTGCAAATGACACCAAAATTGGCGGAGTTGCAGATAATGAGAAGGATTGTCAAAGGACACAGAAGGATTCAAATAGATTGTAGATTTGGACAGAGAAATGGTAGGTAGAGTTTAATCTGGACAAATGTGAGGTGATGCTTTTTGGAAGATCAAATTCAGGTGCGAATTGTGCAATAAATAGCAGAACCCTGTGGAGAAAAGCAAAGGTCAGTAAAGGGTCAGTTAGACTCAAAACGTCAGCTCTTTTCTCTCCTTACAGATGCTGCCAGACCTGCTGAGATTGTCCAGCATTTTCTCTTTTGGTTTCAGAACCCTGTGGAGCATTGACATAAAGAGGGATCTCAGTGTACAATTCCACAGAGCCCTGAAAGTGGCAACACAAGTAGATAAGGTGATTATGAAGGTATACGCACACTTGCCTGCATCAATCAGAGCATCAATATATAAAAATTGACAAGTTATGTTACAGCTGTACAAAACTTTAGTTAGGGTCAGAGTGGTACTAGAAAAGCACAGCAGGTCAGGCAGCATCCGAGGAGCAGGAAAATCAACGTTTCGGGCAAAAGTCCTTCAGGAATAGAGGATGAAGGGCTTTTGCCCGAAACATCGATTTTCCTGCTCCTCGGATGCTGCCTGACCTTCTGTGCTTTTCCAGCACCACTCTGATCTAAACTCTGGTTTCCAGCATCTAAAATCCTCACTTTTGCCTAAAGTTTTAGTTAGGCCACATTTAGAATATTTCATACACTTCTGATCACCACACTACCAGAAGGTGCAGAGAAGGTTTACCAGGATGTTGCCTGGTCTGAAGGGTTTTACTTAAGAGGAGAGGTTGGATAAGCTCGGATTGTTTTCACTGGAAAGGTGGAGGCTGAAGAGCAACATGATAGAGTTCTACAAAATTATGAGATGTATAGATAGGATGGATAGTCAGAAGCTTTTTCCTTAGGGGTGGAAAGGTCAATGACAAGAGTGTACAGATTCAAGTTGAGAGAGGGAAAAAGTTTAGGGGAGAAGGTTGGGGAAAAGTTTTCACACAGAGGATGGTGGGTGCCTGGATTGCTTTGCCAGTGGAGGTGGTGGAAGCAAGCATGTTAACAATGCTTAAGGTGTATCTTGACAGACATATGGACATGAGGTGCACAGAGGGACAGACATTGTGCATGGGCAATAAGTAACAGGTCTAAATAAGAATTAGGAATTGGCGCAGGCTCGGTGGATCCAACAGCCTGTTCTTGTATTGACATGACGAAGCCACACACTTATTGAAGATTTTCTTCAGGTACACTTGCTGGCCCTTCCCTGAATGCCATCCTTTTTGTGAAGTTGGTAAAGCAACACAATCAATCCAAAGCCAACTGATTTTGTCACCTTATATGTTTGGTAGAAGTGGTGGCTGCATTTGTTGCGTATTAAAACCTAAAATGCTTCAAAAAAGTGTCCCTATATCTCCCTACCACTCCACTTCTGCTTTCAACACCTTGAACATTTCTTTGCTCTATGCAGTCACATTTTCTCTACTTGTGTGTGAAAGTAATTACATTGCTTCTCGCAAAGAGAACCACAATCAGAAACACATGGAACATTCTTGAATGAGACAGTTTTAATTCTAAACTCTTCAGTCATTAGGTTTTTTGACAGACCCAAAGCAAACAGTAATTATTTTTGTATGATGAATTCTTTGGAAATGTTTCACTAAAAACATTTTCCATTGTGTTTGGTTCCTTTTGAAGTAGGAACATTCACATAGATTAACCAAAAGAGTTTCTGAAGGAGGTTCCAAAACCCCTGAAGCAATGTGCTGGATTCAAGCTGATGTGGTTTATGAAATCAAATGATCTTTATCCCTGTAGATGGTGTCAAATTTAAGAAAAGAAAATTCTGGAAACACTTAATAGGCCAAGGAGCATCTATGATGAGATAAATAAAGTTAAAATTTCAAGTCAACAACATTTATTCAGGACTTGACCTGAAACATATTATAAACTACAGTGATTCAAGAAGTTTGTTCATTGCCACATTAATGAGGGAAATTAGGAATGGACATTAAATGTTAGCTTTGCCATCTATAGTGATCAATTATTTAAATGTTCTGTGTTTGAATATGAGAGTGTAGTAAGCGATCTATGTCTACTGGTAAATGTGTAGACATCATAGAAGCTACTAGAATTTAAGGTATAAGCAGGATTGCAGGCATTTTGTGATTGCAGATATATTTTTAAAATATCTTTCGTAAACTAACCTGTTGCATAATTAGAAACTAGTAACATCTCTATGTTGGTCTGTGCTAGATAAAATATATAAAACTGGCAATGCCCACTCCCAATGAACAAAGACAAGAAAACAATAGACAATAGACAACAGGTGCAGGAGTAGGCCATTCTGCCCTTCGAGCCTGCACCACCATTCAATATGATCATGGCTGATCATCCTTAATCAGTATCCTGTTCTTGCCTTATCTCCATAACCCTTGATTCCACAATCCTTGAGAGCCCTATCCAACTCTTTCTTAAATGAATCCAGAGACTGGGCCTCCACTGCCCTCTGGGGCAGAGCATTCCACACAGCCACCCCTCTCTGGGTAAAGAAGTTTCTCCTCATCTCTGTCCTAAATGGTCTACCCCGTATTTTTAAGCTGTGTCCTCTGGTTCGGCACTCACCCATCAGCAGACACATGTTTCCTGCCTCCAGAGTGTCCAATCCTTTAGTAATCTTATATGTCGCAATCATATCCCTTCTCAGTCTTCTAAACTCAAGGGTATACAAGCCTAGTCGCTCCAGTCTTTCAGTGTAAGGTAATCCCGCCATTCCAGGAATTGACCTCATGAACCTACGCTGCACTCCCTCAACAGTCAGAATGTCTTTCCTCAAATTTGGAGACCAGAACTGGTCTCACCAGGGGCCTGTACAGCTGCAGAAGAACCTCTTTGCTTCTATACTCAATCCCTCTTGTTATGAAGGCCAGCATGCTATTAGCCTTCTTCACTACCTGCTGTACCTGCATGCTTACCTTCATTGACGCCCAGATCTCTCTGTACTGCCCCTTTACCTAAATCGATTCCATTTAGGTAGTAATCTGCCTTCCTCTTCTTGCCACCAAAGTGGATAACCATACATTTATCCACATTAAACTGCATCTGCCATGCATCTGACCACTCACCTAACTTGTTCAGGTCACCCTGTAATCTCCTAACATCCTCATCACATTTCACCCTGCCACCCAGTTTAGTATCATCAGCAAATTTGCTAATGTTATTACTAATACCATCATCTATATTATTAACATATATTGTAAAAAGCTGCAGTCCCAGTACTGACCCCTGCGGTACCCCACTGGTCACTGCCTGCCATTCCGAAATGGAGCCGTTTATCACTACTCTTTGTTTCCTATCAGCCAACCAACTTTCAATCCAAGTTAGTACTTTGCCCCCAATACCATGCGCCCTAATTTTGCTCACTAACCTCCTATGTGGGACTTTACCAAAAGTTTTCTGAAAGTCCAGGTACACTACATCTACTGGATCTCCCTCGTCCATCTTCAGAGTTACATCCTCAAAAAATTCCAGAAGATTAGTCAAGCATGATTTCCCCTTCATAAATCCATGCTGACTCTGGCCTACCCTGTTACTACTATCCAGATGTGTCGTAATTTCATCCTTTATAATAGACTCCAGCATCTTTCCACCATTGAGGTCAGACTAACTGGTCTATAATTTCCTGCTTTCTCTCTCCCACCATTCTTAAAAAGTGGTATAACATTAGCCACCCTTCAATCTGCAGGAACTGATCCCGAATCTATCGAACTCTGGAAAATAATCACCAACGCATCCACGATTTCTCGAGCCATCTCCTTCAGTACCCTGGGATGTAGACCATCAGGCCCCAGGGACTTATCAACCTTCAGACCTAACAGTCTCTCCAACACCAATTCCTGGCAAATATAAATTCCCTTCAGCCACTGTTACCTCAGGGAGATTGCTTGTGTCTTCCCCAGTGAACACAGATCTGAAGTACCAATTCAGATTTTCTGCCATTTCTTTGTTCCC
The DNA here is from genome assembly GCF_004010195.1 of Chiloscyllium plagiosum. Classification (NCBI taxonomy): domain Eukaryota; kingdom Metazoa; phylum Chordata; class Chondrichthyes; order Orectolobiformes; family Hemiscylliidae; genus Chiloscyllium; species Chiloscyllium plagiosum. The sequence goes on along the minus strand of NC_057722.1, from coordinate 14,495,540 downwards.
CGTAATATATTCCCCTGTTTCTGTCTTTTAGTTTAAACCATTTTTTTGCCTTTCACATACCTAAAAAAACTTTTACTATCCTCCTTTATATTATTGGCCAGTTTACCTTCGTACCTCATTTTCCCTCTGCGTATTTCCTTCTAAGTAATCCTCTGTTGTTCTTTAAAAGCTTCCCAGTCCTCCATTTTCCCACTTATCTTTGCTATGTTATACTTTTTCTCTTTTAACTTTATATGTTTCTTAACTTCCCTCATCAGCCACGGCCACCCATGCCTCCTCCTAGGATCTTTCTTCCTTTTCTTCAGAGATGCTGCCTGTTCAACTGATTATTTACAACATTACTTGTTCAATTTTCTGGATATCCAGTATCCAGAGTTGGCAACATCAATTTTGCTTTCTGATATGTGACATACATTTGATTGTCTATCTTCTGTCGTGTCTTAGTAATTATGTTTCCCACTGGTAATTTATCTTTTCTGCAACAAAGACATAATCTGGGATTACAATTTGCTTCTGTTAGGTATTGGCGACCTAATCAGCATTTAGAGCAGCCCAGAATCTGGCATGAAATTATCTTCTTTTTAAACACACAACTGAGAAATGAGAGTGGACCAACTTGCATGCTCTGCTAAGACTAATGGCACTGCTTTAGTCTCTGATTAATTGGTGTTGCGCATTTGAATAGATGTTTTTTTCAAATACAGAAATAAATTCTATGTGCGTACCTTATGAATAATCAATCACCATCATTACATCAAAAGAAAGAAATATTTCAATACATGTTAAATGATTTTGAATTTAGATTTCTTCATCAGAAACTGACATATGGTTCTGCGAACTTGAGGCAAAATCTTGGCTTATGACCAAAGAGCAACTTTTTATTTTAATAAACTGTTTTGCATGCACTTTATCTTGTTTTACCAAATGAAAAGTATTTGGCTCAGCCAAGTTATCTGGTGAATTTACATAAGGACATCGGATTAGACGAAAGACATTTAGTCTCTCAAGCCTTGTGACACCTTTCAATGTGATCTTGGTTGTTCTGTGATCAAACATCACAGACATGCTTTGAGCCATTTTCCTTACAATTTACAATTAACATAAATCAATCTCAGATTTTATCAGAAATACATCCAGCATCAATTGCTGTTTGTGGAACAAGGTCCTAACTTTTTCCAGCCTTTGTATGAGGAAGTGTTTCTAATTTCATTCTTGAAAGACCTGGCTCTAATATGAATCGCTCTCAAGTCATTGAGTTCCTAGACACCACAAATGCTTTCTCTGTATGCACTCTATCTGCTTTCTTTAATATGTTGCAGATCTCATTCCTGATGAAGGGTTTATGCCCGAAAAATCGACTCTTCTGCTCCTTGGATGCTGTCTGACCTGCTGTGCTTTTCCATAAACACACTTTTTGACTGTGATCTTGTAACCCTCAATATTCCTGGGAATACAATCCTACTTTGTGGAATCTCCCCTCCAGGTATCATTCTGTTAAATCTGCAGTGTTCTCAAAACCAACTGGATGGTGTTTTGTTTTTTTGGAATTATGTTTTGAAATGTTCTTTAAGATAAAACAAAAAAGCATAATGTTCTGAAGTCTACTCAAAAGATAAGGGAACAATTAAAGACCAAAGATTGTGATCACTGGGTCTATGCAGGTCATGACTGGAGACAAAGTAAACTGTCTCCAAGTTCACAATAGATGAAATCCAAGCCTCCAAAAGTTCAAGGATAGTGTCCTAACAATCGTGCTATAAATTTTCTACTTTATTCTGAGATTAAAAAATTGGATTCAAGAATGGTTGATCAGCATTTCTGCCTGGATGCAAAGCGAATGTTTTTCATGTTTCCATGGTGAAAAATGCAGAGGAAGCCATTCTTGAGATCAAGCGACAGGTTTCCCTACAAATTAAGGGATGTGATGGTAACTTTTGTGTAGTCAGCAGAGAGAAGAGTTTGCTTAGCTGAGTGCAAGAAGGAGAAGGTCTCTAGTCAAAAAATTGAAACCCACAACCATTTCATGATTCAGGTGGTTCCTTCTGGCATGAAAGAATCATTCGGACAGACTATATACATAGTAGTGGGTTAAACAAACTCTGGAAACTAAGGGAAGCACCTGGAGTTGGTGACTTGAAATTAGATTAAAAAAAGAGAAATTGGTAATGTAGGGAAATGCAAACATCTTGCAAGCTGCAAAGTGCTTGTGACCTGTTGGGTCTGCCAAAGTCCTGTAGACAGAGTGATTGACAAGAAACCGAAGTGGATCAGCCATAGACAAAGGAACCGATTATCCAATGTTCAATTATCTGAATATCGGTTTATCCAGCAAGATCGTAAGGTCCAGATGCTTGGCTAAACTATGTTATCTGGCATTCAATTATCTGGAATTCAGTTAACCGATGAAATACTCCCTGCCTGTGTCCTTTGGATAATCAAGGTTCCTCTGTAAATACTCTAGTTACAGCAATAGATCAGTGGCTAAAAATCCTGCAGCAATTCACTTGCCTGCTGACTCTCCAAGACCTGTTTTCAAAGTGTGATGGACCATTGCTCATTTGTCTGGATGGGTGCAGCTCCACCAACACTGAAATCGTGACACCACCCAGAACATAGCAGGTTGCTTGTTTTGCATTTCAGCGAATACCTTCAACATCCACTAATTTCACTACTAACATGCTGTGGCAGCCCTGTGTACCATCTACAAGATGCATGTCGGCAAGTCACCAAGACTTCTCTGAAAGCATCGTCCAAATCTTGGACCTCTACTACCCAGAAGGACAAGAATAAATGAATGGGAACTCCATCACCTACAGTTCCAATTCAGCTTGGGGATTTCTGTTGCCATTCCTTCACTGTTGTTGGCCAAAATCCTGGAAGACACTTTGTGTTTCCCTATACCCCAAGGCTTGCATCATTTAAAGAAGACAGCTCACTGCCACCTTTTCCAGGGCAATTACGAATGGTCAATTAATGCTGTTTTAGTAAGGAACACCCGCACCCCATGAATGAATGAAAGAAAGAAAAATGACCTATCGAACACCATTAGTCACATTCTTCCAGTTAGATATCTGGCCATTATCCCTAATTTGTCTTTTGTCGCTCATCCAATTTCCTGACTGGGTCAATGATTAGTTTTCAAATCCATGGACGTTAACTTTAGCTAACAGTCACAGGGGAGAAACTTTATCAAATAGCTTCTGGAACTGTGTATAAGTATTATGCAGAGACATTCCTCTTCTGGTACTTTAGCCATTGTTTCTAATAAATCAGTCGAGTTATCAGACATGCTGAGTCATGCTGTCTCCCTCAGATCAGCAAAAAATTTTCAAGGTGTTCAGTCATTCTATTCTGAATTATTAATTTCAGGAAGGGCTTTTGCCCAAAACATTGGTTTTCCTGCTCCTCAGATGCTGCCTGACCTGCTGTGCTTTTCCAGCACCACTCTAATCTTGACTCTGATTCAATATTAGTCTCCTTGTTGTTTCTTCCTCTACTTTTAAATGCTGATGCAAAGTAACCATTTCTTGATTTTTATTGACAAGTATCATATTCATTTGTTTAAAGAAGCTGACATTGCTTCTAACTACCCTCATTTGTCTTACATATTTTTTAAAAAGCGTTCATTTTGATATCTCTCACCTGTTTCTTTTATATGCACCCTTTTTGTAGTCATCACTATCTGTCACCATATGCTGTTCTTTGTATCTTTCCCTGTCATAATTTTGCATGTTTTAGCTTTTAATATCCAGTACTTCTTCAGTCATCCATGAATTTTTTTAAAGTAAAACTCTTATACTTTAGAGGTATAAAGTGAAACTGATCAATTTTTTTCAACAATATTTACTAATCTTTATCTTTTTTACCTGTTAAAAGACTAATGGGGGGTTTCTCCTTCCATCTAACACAAACCAATCTTTACTGGTCAATCTACATGTCAGGAATTTTACAGTGCCCATAAGATTCATGAGGGTGCATATGCCACAGCATCCAAATGATCAGCTACATGAATTCCAGGAGCAAATGTCAGCAATTTCTTCAACATTGCTCACAACTTATCTCAGTCCATCCCTTACCACAAAATCCACACAACAACACTTGACATCGAGGGTTATTGGAGAAGAATGTGAAAGGGTGAATCAAGTCATCACTCCCAAGGGATCATCCACATCCACCTCCACCCACTATACTGTTGCTATCTTGTGCAAAAGTAGATAGGCAGGCGGCTGGAAGAACACAAGCCAGGCAGCATCAGGAGGTGGAGAAGCCTATATTTCTGGTGTAACCTTTCTTCATTCTGGGGGTGGGTGTAGGGGTATCATTTGGATTCCAGCATCTGCAGTTATTTAGTCCCTAACCACGTTTATTCCACTGCGAAGTGTTGTGCACCCCAGCATTGTTCCACTGACATCAATATGTATGAGAAATCATGAATTATCAACACCTTACGTACTCCACTTAGCCATTGTCATTTAGGAAGCCAATGGTTTCATCATTCATTGTTGCTTCAAACTTATAGTGACTGTAAGTCTTATAGAATTACATGTTCAAAGGAATTAATGCAGAATTAATTATATAAATTAAAAAAATATATAGCACCTTCTGTAGCACCAAAGTGCTTCACATGGAATGAATTCTACCAAAATTGTTGATTTGTGGTGTATTTGGCAGAATACAATTGAAGGACTAGTGGCACTAGTTAAAGGGAAAATGTCAAGCAGGGCAAACTTCGAGCTCTTTGACATGAGAACATGAACGTATAGCTTAACCAGCTGAAGAGGCAAAGCTGTCTCACTCAGAAATACCCCAAACACTGAAACCTCAGTGCTAATTATCTGTTAACATTTTCAACTAAGGTATAACTCTCAGCCTTCTGATTCAATGACAGTAACAAATGAAGCAAGGTTGGCTTTGATGAAAAATGAGTTCAGCTGCTCTCACAAAACAGATTTCACTATTTAAAAGAGGTAGCAGTGACTAAAATGTGTCAGCTTATAAAATCTTATAACAATATTGTTATAAAATCTTATAACAATAGCAATTATTGACCTACGTTGCACAATGGTTTCTGTTATGTGTTCTAAAGATTCAACAACTACATAACTTATCCATCTGAGAAGATGAGTGTCAGATGGAATGACATCCTGGAGATGGTTTAAAAAAAAGACATAATGTTAAACAGGTACCTTCACCTCACTAAGGGTCATAAAACCTTCAATGGGATGAACTTTACATATATTAAAATTAAATGGTTTTCACTAAGGGGGAAGGCTACAGTAGATAGATGTGACATCACGCCAGGAGCAGCTCACGTTCACCATTATTGGTAAAAGTAAGGATATCTTGCACTATCTTTACTATTACTCTGAGAGTTGGAAATTCACTGGCCCCAATTTCTCCTGTGTCCCAGTTAGTGATCTTCTCTTTACATAGTTGCTGATGTGGGCTGCACACCGCACGTAGCATTGGCTTCAAGTCGGAGCAAATTTGAAAAGAGCAAAGAGAATTTTAAATTGAAGTGTTGCCTGATTTGCAGACAATGTAAGTGAGCCAGTGAATGGGGCCGAGTGTGGTGTGTGGTGTGTGGTGCGTAAACATGGAATGATATGTGTAATAACAGGTCCAGAAATGGTTTGAATATCTTTATGTTTACAGGGAGTAAATGTGGGAGACAAACCAGGGGAGCATTTGGATAATTAGCCTTAGATGCACGGACGATATAGAGTAAGATGTTGATTATACCTTTATTTCAAAAATAGCTATTGAACTTGTGTGAACAGAGCTGTATCACATTGAAATCAGATCACCTGGATCCAGAGACTCTGTCTTTATGTAAATGACGAGACTGGTGTATCCTTTAAGTATTAAAGGTAAATGCAGCTGTGATGTTAGCACCTCAATGCTTTTTTAAAATTATAATTCATTTGCAGCATGCTAACTAGGCTGGCATTTATTGGCCATCTCAAACCTTTTTGCTGTGGATCTGGAGTCACATGGAGGGCTGGCCAGATAAAGATAGCAGAATTCCTTCCTTAAAAAAAACATTAGCGATATGTTTTTACAACAATCAACAGTGAACATGGTCGCCATTAGGCGAACATTTTATTCCAAATTTCTTCATTTGTCTATGTGGGATTCGAACCTATGTCCATGGATGACTAGACCTCTAGGTTAATTGAAATGATCGTGGAGTGCTCCAAAAAAAAAAGAAAGCTTTTGTATCCTTTCATGAAGAGTCCTTCCTTAGTGTCTCAAATAACGTAAAGATGATAAGGAAAACTTCTGTATAATAGTGGCTAACCAATGGCAATGGTGAGATGGTCCTGATATGTAATGCCCAGAAATTGAGTTATGAATGGCAGTAAAAGTACAAATTAAGATTAGACTTTGCAATTATGTAGTGCTTTTTGTAACCTCAGGAGTTGCAAAATCAATAACTTATTTCTGAAGTCACCACTGTCATAACATAAGGAAATGTGGCAAAGAGGTTACACATAGTATCCTTTGCATGACTAAGGCTCAGTTTTTCAAGTGGATGACCAAGTTGCCTTTATGCTATTTGAAGACAACCAAGGTCAATTCTCCAGATACCCCAGACAAGAATTGTCACTCAACCAGCAGCAGAAACACAAATCACCTTGTCATTAATCTCATTGCTTGGTGTGGAACCTTACTATGTGTAACCTCTTTGCCACATTTCCTTATGTTATGACAGTGGTGACTTCAGAAATAAGTTCAACTCCTGAGGTTACAAAAAGCACTACATAATTGCAAAGTCTAATCTTAATTTGTACTTTTACTACCATTCATAACTCAATTTCTGGGCATTACATATCAGGACCATCTCACCATTGCCATTGGTTAGCCACCATTATACCGAAGTTTTCCTTATCATCTTTACGTTATTTGAGACACTAAGGAAGGACTCTTCATGAAATCATGAGAAATAGGAGGAGTAGGAGTAGGTCACTCTGCGCAAGTGACCTACTCTGCCTTCCAATGATACCTTGGCTGTTCTGATTGAGGCCTTAACTCCACTTTCCTGCCTATTCCTCACCACTTGATTCTATTGTCAATCCAACATCTGCACAAATAAACGATGAGTAAATTTACCACCTCAGGCTTTGCTGCTCTTTCTGGAAAGGATTTTCAAAGACTAAAGATCTTCAGAGAAGAATTCTCTCATCATCTCCTAAATGGGTCATGCTTTATTTTTAAACTGTGCCCCTTAGTTCTAGATTGCCCATAAGATGAAATATCTACTCAGCATCTACACTGTCAAAGGATCTTGAATCTGACAGTAAAGTCACCTTTCATTCTTCTAATGTCCAATGATCACTGGCTCAACTTTCTCAACTGATCCTCCTAAGATGAATGGCATTCATCTCAGGAGTCAGCCAAGTAAACCTTGTATGAAATGCTTCCAATATGCGTGCATCAAAATATATGTTTCATTGAAACTCAGCATGGCCAAAAGCACAAAAGGGCATTATTAAAGAAACCAGATGGTCTTGTTTAACAATAGTATTTGCCTCTGATTTTGGATGCTGGGACTTACTCTTTCTACTTCCATCTCGATCTGTCCATTGGAGTCCACACCTCTCCTGAGTAAAGAGACTGAAACTGGACAAAATACTCCAGATGTCATCTCACCAATGCCTTGTATACTTATAGTTAGACCATCCTAACTTATACACAATCACTATTTGCTGCACCAACATGATTCATACACAAGGACTGCAGATCTCTCTGTACTACAACAATCTGCAATCTCTCTCAATTTAAATCATACTCTGTTTTTATATACATCCTGCCAAAGTGGACACATTGCATTTCCTCATATTACACTATTCCAGCTGCCAAATTTATTTCAGGGTTATCTTCAAAAGGTGACCTCTTAAAAGCTTACCATAAAATACTTCCATCTCCAACAGATTAGGGTTACCTGGATTAACACAATGAAATGGCAAACTTAATAGATAGAGTTAAGCAACTGATATGTACTGAATGACAGAACAGGTCTGATCGACTGAATAACCAATTGCTGTTCCAATGTTCCAAAAGCAAGCTTGTGCATGAATATACACAATTAGTCTGGATAGGTATATGAATAGGAAGGGTTTAGAGGGATATGGGTCGGGTACTGGCAAGTGAGACTAGATTAGGTTGGGATATCTGGTCGGCATCGACGAGTTGGACTGAAGGGTCTGTTTCCGTGCAGTACATCTCTATGACTCTCGTGAAGTATGAATGATTGCACTTTAGATAGATTAGATTAGATTAGATTACATTACATTACAGTGTGGAAACAGGCCCTTCGGCCCAACAAGTCTACACCGACCCGCCGAATCGCCTAAGGCGGGAATTGAACCCGGGTCTCAGGCGCTGTGAGGAGCAGTGCTAACCACTGTGCCACCGTGCCGCCCATTACTGAACTTAATTCAATCACATTCCCATCAGCAGAACAAAAATTGCACATCACCTTCACTTTGGTCAGAGCACCCAGTTATGATTTGATACAGTGTTGAACCCGGGTCTCAGGCGCTGTGAGGAGCAGTGCTAACCACCGTGCCACCGTGCCGCCCATTACTGAACTTAATTCCAATCACATTCCCATCAGCAGAACAAAAATTGCACATCACCTTCACTTTGGTCAGAGCACCCAGTTATGATTTGATACAGTGAACCAAAAAGAATACCAATGTTAGAGTACACATTAGAAATACAGTCATTCCCACAATTCTCCACTGGATCAATGTGATTATGAAATATTAATTTTTAGGCACTTGTAGCAGGCTTAAGCTCCAATCTACCACCTTTGCAACGGGGATAGTAAATGAGAGGGGAACTGAAAAGCAATGTTTCCCGTTGTTGAACAGTGAAATGTCAAGAATCTGCTGATAAATGTCAGCTTGTGGCATAAGCATGTATTTATTTGAAAATGCTAAGCATATTATGAACTGTCTGACAATCTCTTAGACAAATCAACGAGATGGAGCTGCGGATTTGAACTGTAGTCCATTTTGGCAGAACCAAGAGCTTCTACTGTCAAATCATTAACACTGGGAACCTATTCTCAAAACAATTGCAAAATTGTTGTAGAGGCCTTATACTGTAAAATATAGGACAAGAATTAGGCTATTCAGCATATCGGGTATGCTGCCCCACTTGATCATGGCTGATATATTTCTCAACCTCATTCTTCTACCTTCTCCCCATAATCCTTGATTCCTTACCAATGAAGAACCTATCCATCTCTGTCCGGGTTCAATTCCCACCTCAGGCGACTCTCTGTGTGGAGTTTACACATTCTCCCCGTGTCTGCGAGGGTTTCTTCCGGGTGCTCCGGTTTCCTCCCACAATCCAAAAATGTGCAGGTTAGGTGAATTGGCCAAGCTAAATTGCCCGTAGTGTTAGGTGAAGGGGTAAATGTAGGGGAATGGGTCTGGGTGGGTTACGCTTCGGTGGGTCGGTGTGGACTCGTTGGGCTGAAGGGCCTGTTTCCACACTGTAAGTAATCTAATCTAAAATCTAATCTAATCTAATCTAAATACATTCAATGACTTGGACTCCACTATCCTCTGGGGCAATGAGTTCCATCGAGTCACCACCCTCTGGCTGAGGAAATTCATCCTCATCTCACGTCTAAAGAGTCATCCCGTCACTGAGGCTGTGCCCTCCTACTATTGGAGATGTTTCTTCAGATCCACTCTAGCAAAACCTCTTAGTAATCAGTAAGTTTCATTCAGATCCTCCCACATCTTTCAAAACACCATTGAATATGGACCAGGTGTCTTCAACCACTCCTCATATGACAAGCCCTTCATCCTTGTCAACCTCTTCTGGACACCCTCTAATATTAGCACATCCTTCCTTACATACAGAGTTCAAAACTGCTTGCAATATTCCAAATGCAATCTGACTAGAGCTCCATACAGCCTCAGCAGTACGTCTCTGCTGTTGTATTCCAGTCCTCTTAAAATGAATGCTAATATTGCATTTGCCTTCCAAATCAACAACTGAACCGTATTCCCAATTCCTCCGCCTCCGCCGTATCTGCTCCCAGGAGGAGCGGTTCCACCATAGAACACACCAGATGGCCTCCTTCTTTAGAGACCGCAATTTCCCTTCCAACGTGGTTAAAGATGCCCCCCAACGCATCTCATCCACATCCCGCACCTCCGCCCTCAGACCCAACCCCTCCAACCGCAACAAGGACAGAACGCCCCTGGTGCTCACCTTCCACCCTACCAACCTTCGCATAAACCAAATAATCCGCCGACATTTCCGCCACCTCCAAACAGACCCCACCACCAGGGATATATTTCCCTCCCACCCCTCTCCGCCTTCCGCAAAGACCGTTCCCTCCGTGACTACCTGGTCAGGGCCACGCCCCTATAAGCCACCCCTTCCCTGGCATCTTTTCCTTAGTGATGGCCACTAAGCTCATCTCTGTTCCCACCCTGTTGAATTGCTGGTATGTTGTTGGTGTCTTCCACTGGCTCCACAATCTCCTCAGCTGTCTCCTTCAGTCCACCTAGCCCAGGAGGTTTATCTACTTTCAAATCTTTCAGCTTCTCCAGCACTTTCTCCTTCGTGATGGCCACTACACTCACCTGTGACCTCTCTTGAAGTTCTTGGATGTTGCTGGTATCTTCCACTATGAAAATTGGTACAGAATATTCATTCAGTTCTTCCGTTATTTCTTTGTTCCCCACTTCTTCCCCAGCCTCATTTTTTAATGGTCCAATATCCACTCTTGCCTCTGTCTTGCATCTCAAAGAAACTTTATATTACTAGTTAGTTTACCCGCTTATTTCATCTTCTCCACCGTATTGCCTTTTTAGTTATCTTCTGCTGGTTTTTAAAACCTTCCCAATCAGAAAGCTTCTCACTAATCTTCACCACATTGCTTGCTTTTGCTTTCACTTTTATGCAAGTCCGAGACTTGCATTGTCAGTTATGGTTGACTCATGCCCCCCTCCACATTAACGGCACAGAGGTGGAACGAATGGAGAACGTCAAGTTCCTGGGAGTGGTCATCCACAATGAGCTTTCTTGGACTCTTCGTGTGGACGCAGCCCAACAACGTCTCTTCTTCCTCAGGCAGGTGAGGAAATTTGGCATGAATACCCTTGCCAACTTTTATAGGTGCACTATCGAGAGAATTCTGTCTGGATGTATCATCACCTGGTATGGCAACTGCACCATTCAACATCAGAGACGGTTACAGAGTGTGGTGAACTCAGCCCGGACAATCACAAAGGCCAACCTCCCATATATAGAATCCATCTACCAGGCCCGCTATTAAAGAAAGGTCACCAGCATTCTCAGTGATCCATCCCACCCTGACAATGTTTTTCTACAACCTTTACCATTGGAGAGAAGGTACAGAACCTGAATACACACACCAGTCGGTATTGTAACAGTTTCTACCCATCTGTTGTTAGAATATTGAATGGAGTCTCAAATTTTTAACATTCACATGCACCTGTGTTTTTGTTTTTGCCACTGTTTACCTATTATTTACTTATCTATGCTAGTTAAGGATGTGATCTGCCTGTATCGCTCACAAGGCAAAGCCTTTCACTATCCCTTGGTACATGTGGCAAAATATTCAATTCAATTCAATTCAACCTCCTCAACTCCAGAGTCAACCTAGTGACCTCCTCTGCACCCCCTCCTGTGCCAGCACATCCTTTCTCAAGTAAGGAGACCAAACTGCACACACTACTTCAGATGTGACCTCACCAGCACCCTGTACAACTGCAACATAACCTCCCTGGTTTTAATTCAATCCCTTTAACAATGAAGGACAAAATTCCATTTGCTTTCCTAATTACCTGTTGTACCTGCAGATCAACCCTCTGTGATTCATGCACAAGGACACCCAGGTCCCTCTGCATAGCAGCATGCTGCAACTTTATAACCATCCAAGTAATGTTCCTTTTTACTCCTACCAAAATGGATGACTTCATATTTATTAGCATTGTATTCCATCTGGCAGACCTTTGCCCACTCACTTGAAGTATCTCTGTTCCTCTGCAAAGTTTCACAGTCCTCTGCACGTATTGCTCTGTCACTCATGTGCAAACTTTGACACACTACATGTGGTCCCCAACACCAAATCATCTATGTAAATTGTGAATAACTGATCCCTGATCCCGAACACTGATCCCTGAGACACGCCACTAGTTACTGTTGCCAACCAGAATAGCACTTATTTATCCCCACTCTGAGCTTCCTGTTAGTCAACCAATTCTCTATCCATGCTAATACTTTACCTGTAATGCCATTAATCTTTATCTTATGCAGCAACCTCTTGTGTAGCACTTTGTCAAAGGCGTTTTGGAAATCTAGATACACAATATCTACTAGGTTCCCATTGTCTACTGTGCTTGTAATGTCTTCATAAAATTCCAAAAGATTAATTCAGCATGACATGCACTTCATGAACCCATGCTGCATCTGCCCAATGGGACAATTTCTATCTAAATACCTTGTTATTTCCTCCTTTACAAGTAGACTCAAGCATTTTCCCCTCTACAGAAGTTAAGCTAACCAGTCTGTAATTCCTCATCTTTTGTCTACTGCCCTTTTTAATCAGTGGTGTCCCATTTACTAATTTCCAATCTGCTGGAACTGCCCAAGAGTCCAGCGAATTTTGGAAAATTACCACAAGTGCACTTGTTATTTCTCCCGCCGTCTCTTTTAGTGTGCTGGGATGCATTCCATCAGGGCTAGGAGACTTGTCTGTCTTCAGTTCCATTAGTTTACCCAACACTGCTTCTTCTGTGATTATGATTGTTTCTAGGTCCTCACCTACACTCGTCTCTTTGTCAATAACTGGCATGTTATTTGTACCCTCCACTATGAAAACTGACACAAAATACCTGTTCATTGTCTCGGCCATTTTATCATATCCCATAACTAAATTCCACTTCTCATACTCTAAATGACCAACATTTACCTCGGCCACTGCTTTTCATTTTATATATTTATATAAATGTTTGCTATCTGTCTTTATATTCTATGCTAGCTTTTTTTTTCCCATGTTCTGTCTTACTTTTCTTTACAGCTCTTTTTATGGCTTTCTGTTGACCTTCAAAGCTTTCTTAATCTTCTAGTTTCCTGCTGATCTTGGGCACTTTATATGCCTTCTCTTTCGATGTGATAGCCTCCCTTATTTTCTTAGATACCCATGGCAGATAACCACCATTCTTAAATGGTTTCTATGCCTTCTGACTCTATATAATTTCTTGCTGTCGATCTAATTTCATTCCTTACTAACAAGGCAAGCTTGTCCCCTTTCCCCATCTGCCTGTTTCAATAGTACAGTTCCTAGCCCTAACTACCTTGCAGCCACGTCTCTGTAACACCCACAACGTTGTACCTGCCGATTTCAATCTGTGCGACAAACTCATTTAGCGCATTCCATACAATGCGTGCATTTAACTACAACGCCCTCCACCATGTGTTGACTGCCCCTTCTTATAGTTATCCACAGATCTGCTGTGCCTGAGATTAGATTCCTGACCCTTTCTATACTCTCCGCCCTATTTCTTATTCTGGAAATTTCAATAACCTCTGCTGACTCCTCCCCATCTTCAACTTTTCCCAGAATTTTCTACGCAACTGAACTGACCTCTGCCATGATTTAGTTTAAAGCTCTATCCACCGCCCTACTATGTGATTCACAAAATCTTTGGTTAATGTGGAGTCTATCCTATCCTTCCTTTCCCAGTACTGGTGCCAATGTCCCTTGAATTCGAACCCATTTCTCCCACCCCAATCTTTGAGCCACGTGTTTACCTCTTCAAACTTATTGGCCCCGTACCAATTTGCTTATGGCTCGGGTAGTAATCTAGGGGTTATTAACTTTTTGGATCTGCTTTTTAATTTAGCCCCTAGCTCCTCATATTCCCTCAGCAGAACCTCTTTTCTCTTTTTTCCGTTATTATTGGCACCTATGTGGACCATGACCACAGGATCTTTCCCCTCCCACTCCAATTTCCTCTGCAGCCCAGTTGAGATATCGTGAACCCAGGCACCAGGCAGGCAATACAGCTTTCAGGATGGCCATAGAGAACAGTGTCTATTCCTGTGAACACAATATCCCTAATTACAACTACATTTCTGTTTTCTCTTCCCTCTTGAATGCTGTACGATGATGCTATGGTGAGTTAGCTTGTCCTCTCTACAGACCCCTCTCTCATCCACACAGGCAAACCTAAATCTGTTAGATAAGCTCCATCACTGAGTCTCCTTTACCACTACCTCCTGGATTCCTCTACCTACTTCACTGGCAGTCACAGCCTCCTGCCCCTGACCACTGTCTGAATTTGAGGTAGTTAATCCAAGGGGTGTGACTGCTTCCTAAAACCCACAGGCTTAAGTAACTCTTCTCCTCCCTGATATGTTGCATTGTTCAAAGCCAGAGTTCCTCAACCAACAAATATTTATTACAGATGTGCTCACCATGAACCACAATGGGTGGGGCGGTGTCCACCAGCCCCTATTACTTGCAGTTACAACATGTTGCTTGGCCTGTCATCTTTATTTTAGTGAATTATATCTTAATTTCATCTTTCAAAACTTTGCACTGATCTTTTAGTTTGTAGCCCGTAAATATTTCCCCTCTTTACCTTCAATTTCAAAGTAACCTTTAATAAATAGTTTCATAAATGATTTGTTATCATTAACCAGACAACTTATGGTTTACATGTGACGTCACTCTTTTGTGCTGGGCCTCTGATGCTGGACTTCAATTAATCCAGTTAATTGGATCCACAAACTTTGAGTCAAATTTTATTATTTTTTTAACTCATTGCCTCTGAACTGAGTGGCTAACTCAGCCATTTCAGAGGGCAGTTGAGAGTCAACCCCATTGCCTTAGGCCTAGAGTCACATGTAGACCAGACCGTGTGAAGATGGCAAGCTTTCCTTCCCTGAAGGACATCAGTGAACCTAATAGGCTTTTTCAATAATTGACAATGGTTTTTTCATCAGTGTTAGATTCTTAAATCCAGAGCATTATTGAATTCAAATTCCACCATCTGCCATGACAGGATTTGAACCCAGGTCCCTAGAATGTTAGCTGAACTTATGGATTAATTGGTCTAGTGATAATACCACTAGGTCATTGCCTCCCCTAACAATGCAGGCAAAAGCACTTCTTCCATTCTGCACAGAATTCCCACGTTGCCTCCAAATTCCCAGAACTATATTGTCACTAACGCTGTGGTCTCTCCTTCCTGACCATCAAAGCTTACTGATCCTATATTTTCAAGGGGGCCTTTCTTAAATAGAGGGGAGATGACTCACACTTTTTAGTTTCAATACTGGGTGAAAGTGAGCACTGCAGATGCTGGAGATCAGAGTCAAGATTAGAGTGGTGCTGGAAAAGCACAGCAGGTCAGCCAGCATCTGAGGAGCAGGAAAATTGACGTTTCGGGTTTCCTCATTCCTGATGAAGGGCTTTTGCCCGAAACATTGATTTTCCTGCTCCTCGGATGCTGCCTGACCTGCAGTGCTTTTCCAGCACCGCTCTAATCAAGTTTCAATATTGATTAACACCTATTAATGCCCTTTTCATGCTTCAGGTGATGTGCATCTTACTGAGATATGTGTATCATCGATAGTCACAGGTGAGGTGCTGGAAGACTGGAGGTTGGCTAACGTGGTGCCACTGTTTTAAGAAGGGTGGTAAGGACAAGCAGCACCGCTCTAATCAAGTTTCAATACTGATTAACACCTATTAATGCCCTATTCATGCTTCAGGTGATGTGCATCTTACTGAGATATGTGTATCATTGATAGTCACAGGTGAGGTGTCGGAAGACTGGAGGTTGGCTAACGTGGTGCCACTGTTTAAGAAGGGTGGTAAGGACAAGGCAGGGGACTAAAGACCAGTGAGCATGACATTAGTGGCGGGTAGGTTGTTGGAGGGAATCCTGAGGGATAGGATGCACATGTATTTGGAAAGGCAAGGACTGATTAGGGATAGTCAACATGGCTTTGTGCATGTGAAATCATGTCTCACAAAATTGATTGAGTTTTTTGAAGAAGTAACAAAGATGAGTGATGAGGGCAGAATGGTAGATGTGATCTATCTGAACTTCAGTAAGGCATTTGATACCGTTCCTGATGAGAGACTGGTTCGCAAGGTTAGATCTCATGGAATACAGGGAGAACGAACCAATTGAGTACAGAACTGGCTCAAAGGTAGAAGACAGAAGATGATGGTGGAGGATTGTTTTTCAGAATGGAGGCTAGTATCATAGCATCATAGGGATGTACAGCACAGAAACAGATCCAACCTGTCCATGCCAATCAGGTATCCCAACCCAATCTAGTCCTATCTGCCAGCACTTGGCCCATATCCTTCTAAAACTTCTCTATTCATATACCCATCCAAATGCTTTTAAATGTTGCAATTACACCAACCTCCGCCACTTCCTCTGGCAGCTCATTCCATACCCATGCCACCCACTGCGTGAAAAAGTTGCCCCTTAGGTCTCTTTTATATCTTTCCCCTCTCACCCTAAACTATGGCCTCTAGTTCTGGACTCTCTATTCATATACCCATCCAAATGCTTTTAAATGTTGCAATTGCACAACCTCCGCCACTTCCTCTGGCAACTCATTCCATACCCATGCCACCCGCTGCGTGAAAAAGTTGCCCCTTAGGTCTCTTTTATATCTTTCCCCTCTCACCCTAAACTATGGCCTCTAGTTCTGGACTCCCCCATCCCAGGGAAAATATTTTGTCTATTTATCCTATCCATGTCCCTCATAATTTTGTAAACATCTATAAGGTCACCCCTCAGCCTCCGACACTCCAGGGAAAACAGCCCAAGTCTGTTCAAATCCTCTCAGCCTGGCAAAATCCTTGTAAATCTTTTCTGAACCATTTCAAGTTCCACAACATTTTTCCAATAGAAAGGAGACAAGAACTGCACACAATATTCCAACAGTGGCCTAACCAATGTCCTGTACAGCCGCAACATGACCTCCCAACTCCTGTACTCGATAGGAAAACAGCCCCAGTCTGTTCAGCCTCTCCCTATAATTCAAATCCTCTCAGCCTGGCAACATCCTTGTAAATCTTTTCTGAACCATTTCAAGTTCCACAACATCTTTCCAATAGAAAGAAGACAAGAACTGCACACAATATTCCAACAGTGGCCTAACCAATGTCCTGTACAGCCGCAACATGACCTCCCAACTCCTGTACTCGATACTCTGATCAATAAAGGAAAGCATACCAAATGCCTTCTTCACTATCCTATCTACCTGCAACTCCACTTTCAAGGAGCTATGAACCTGCACTCCAAGGTCTCTTTTGTTCAGCAACACTCCCTAGGACCTTACCATTAAGTGTATAAGTCCTGCTAAGCTGTGCTTTCTCAAAATGCATTTATCTGAATTAAACTCCATCTGCCAGTTCTCAGCCCATTGGCCCATCCGATCAAGAACCTTTTGTCAACTGAGGTAACCACTTCGCTGTCCACTACACTTCCAAATTTGGTGTCATCTACAAACTTACTCATTATACCTCTTATGCTCACATCCAAATCATTTATATAAATGACGAAAAGTAGTGGACCCAGCACCGATTCTTGTGGCACTCCACTGGTCACAGGCCTCCAGTCTGAAAAACAACCCTCCACCACCACCCTCTGTCTTCTACCTTTGAGCCAGTTCTGTATCCAAATGGCTAGTTCTCCATGTATTCCATGAGATCTAACCTTGCTAATCAGTCTTCTTTCGGGAACCTTGTTGAACGCCTTACTGAAGTCCATATAGATCACATCTATGGCTCTGCCATCATCAATCCTTTTTGTTACTTTTTCAAAAAACTCAATCAAGTTTGTGAAACATGATTTCCCTCGCACAAAGCCATATTGACTGTCTCAAATCAGTCCTTGCCTTTCCATATGCATCCTGTCCCTCAGGATTCCCTCCAACAACTTGCCCACCACCAACGCCAGATTCACTGGTCTATAGTTCCCTGGCTTGTCCTTCTTGAACAGTGGCACCATGTTAGCCAACCTCTAGTCTTCCGACACCTCACCTGTGACTATCGATGATACAAATATCTCAGCAAGAGGGCCATCAATCACTTCCCTAGCTTCCCAAAGAGTTCTAGGTTACGCCTGATCATGTCCCGTGGATCTATCCACCTTTATACATTTCAAGACATCCAGCGCTTCCTCCTCTGTAATCTGGACATTGTTCAAGCTATCACCATCTATTTCCCTACAGTCTATATCTTCCATATCCTTTTCAACAGTAAATACTGATGCAAAATTCTCATTTAGTATCTCCCCCATTTTCTGCAGCTCCACACAAAGGCCGCCTTGCTAATCTTTGAGGGGCCCTATTCTCTCCCTAGTTATCCTTTTGGCCTTAATGTGTTTGTAAAAACCCTTTGGATTCTCCTTAACTCGATTTGCCAAAGCTATCTCATGTCCTCTTTTTGCCCTCCTGATTTCCCTCTTAAGTGTATTCCTATTGCCTTTATACTCTTCTAAGATTTCACTCGATCTATCCTGTCTATACCTGACATATGCTTCCTTTTTCTTAACTAAACCCTCAATTTCTTTAATCATCCAGCACTCCCTATACCTACCAGCCTTCCCTTTCATCCTAACAGGAAT
>NC_057722.1:14460080-14476468 GCF_004010195.1 Chiloscyllium plagiosum | reverse complement strand
ATTGAGTACAAGATTTGGGAGGTCATGTTGCAGCTGTACAGGACATTGGTTAGTCCACTTTTGGAATATTGCATGCAATCCTGGTCTCCTTCCTATCAGAAAGATGTTGTGAAACTTGAAAGGGTTCAGAAAAGATTTACAAGGATGTTGCCAGGGTTGGAGGATTTGAGCTATAGGGAGAGGTTGAATCGGCTAGGGCTGTTTTCCCTGGAGCGTCGGAGGCTGAGGGGTGACCTTGTAGAGGTTTATAAAATCATGAGGCACATGGATAAGGTCTTTTCTCTGGGGTGTGGGAGTCCAGAACTAGAGGGCATAGGTATAGGGTGAGAGGGGAAAGATATAAAAGAGATCTAAGGGGCAACATTTCCATGCAGAGGGTGGTACATGTATGGAATGAGCTGCCAGAGAAAATGGTGGAGAAAATGGTGGAAAGTATAATTGCAACATTTAAAAGGAATCTGGATGGGTGTATCAATAGGAAGGGTTTGGAGGGATATGGGCCGGGTGCTGGCAGGTGGGACTAGATTGTGTTGGGATATCCGGTCGGCATGGACGACCCAAGGGCCTGTTTCTGTGCTGTGCTTCTCTGTGACTCTCTGACTCTATGACTGATAACTGCCTGTCGGTCAGCGACCTGATTAACCTTTTCACTAGACTACTGAATTTGAAACTTTTGAAATAGAGAAAGAAAAGATTTGTTAGTTTTGTTGTCTGGTCACCTCCAAATTCCATGAATTGTAGATTCATTCAAACCGTGCCTCATTCAGACTGTGATCTCTCATTCCTGACCAAGGCTGCCAAAGCACAGCACAGAATCATAGAATCCCTGCGGAGTGAAAGCAGGCCATTCAGCCCATCAATCAAAAATGACCCCCTGAAGAGAATCCCACACAGACGCATACCTCCCCCCACCGCCCCAGTTGTGTAACCCCACATTTCCCACTGCTAACCCAACCTAGCTTGCACATCCCTATGAGGCAATTTAGCATGCCTGATCTAGCTAACCTGCATTTCTTTGGACTGTGGGAGGAAACTGGAGCAACCGGAAGAAACCCATGTAGACTCGGGGAGAACATGTGAACTCCGCATGCTCACCCCAAGGTAGAATTGAGCCCAGGTCCCTGTGTCTGTGAGGCAGCAGTGCTAATCACTGAGCCACCATGGCACCCATGCAGCAGACTCTTTTATCAACCTTCAGCATGCTGAGTGATCAGTTGGACAAATATCATTGTTATCCAAAAGTCTGTGTTACACAGTTTGCTCTTTTTTCAGTATCTGCATTTATTTAGCTTGTATTTAAGTATCTGGTGCCAACTGGCAAAAACAAAACATATTACAAAGTACAAAGACCATTTTGTTTGCAAGTCTGGGTGTCAACAACCTCTCTTCCCAAGGACACACTGAAAGAAGCGGCCAAAGCAAATGTCATAAATTTATGGGCTATGAACTAAATTACATTCTCACGACCTATCTTTGGATTATTTCCATTTAAAGACTTTCACAATCTGGATGACAAATTCAGCAGACTGTGCCTGGGTTAGCCAGTGACAGTTTACTCTTTTACATTGCTCTTATTTAAGACTTTGTAGTTAAAATTTGTTTTCAGATCAGTCTCTCATATCATTTCCAACTCTTAATTGTTTTTAAGACATCTTCACCAGTCTTGAATACAGGGTAGTGTTTTTAAGAGAACCACATAGGATAACAAATAGAAGAAGAATTGTTTCATTACTTCCGCTCCTATGTCTTATGGTGTTATGGTCTTATTAATTAATTTGGAAACTGGAAATGATCTTGTGCCTTTATAAGATTCTTCGATAACATTATAATACACACAAGAGACCATTCTAATTTATATCCATTAGTTTAATTTATTGAATTATAAACAAGGGAATGTGTTATAATCTGATTCTTATAAAGAGTAAATCAAACCAAAGATGTGCAGGTTAGGTGAATTGGCTATGCTAAATTGCCCATGATGCTCAGGGATGTATAGGTTAGGTAAATATAGCATGGGGGAATGGGTCTGGGTGGGTTACTCTTCGGAGGGTCGGTGTGGACTTGTTAGGCTGAAGGGCCTGTTTCCACACTGTAAGGATTTTAGATCAATTGCATTACCTAGCTTGAATGAAAAACAATATCATGACCTACTTGATAGGAATTGTTTTGTGTTTAATTTCAATCCAGCATTTTGTAACATTTTCTAGTTTGAGACCTGACTAGTCTACCTTTCTGTGAAGATTTGAGTCAGCTGGGATTATTTACGTTCAATACAATGCTAAATTCCTAACTCATCTTCACAAACAGTTTCAGCCATTTAAATTACCTTATAAGTTGCAAAAAATGTTCTTTTGATTTGAAGAATTGAAACTCAGGTTTTGAACTCAGACTTCAGTGAATAACATAACATGACTATGATCCGAACAGACACTAGAAACTTTGTTGTGTTCAGAATTGACCCTGATGGTTGCATGAGCCCATTTATATCTGTAGCCTTGTTAACCACATGGTATCATCAATAATGGAGTTAGTTTACCCTGGCACGCAAAGGAAATGCAATTCCTCTTCACTCTTCTGCAGCTTTCCATGGGAAAAATGAAGAGCTTGCTTTGCATCAGTGGATTGCTGTCAGTGGTGTGTTTCATGTGCTTGTGGTTTGTGTATGAACCGACTTTGCGTATCTTTATTGGCTCATGTGGAAGGAACGGGTGAATTGTAAGTTCATTGCTGCGGTCAGCTTTGCACTCGCTGGCAAGAGTCTATTTATAAATCTGTATGCTGGTCAAATTTGAGCAGATAGCATGACTCAGGTACTCTCTCCCTGGGAAAATCAAAGCCTACAAAGGCAGCTGTTGTCAGATATTCCCACATTCTTTTTCCTGGATTTTCAAACACAACAATGTGGCCTTGAGTTAGAGTGCAATTCCATCTGTGGTTCCAACTCACCCTGCCTCACGTGCCTCCTTTCATTAGCTTCTTTCTCAAGAGACAGGAACACTAAATCTAACACTCATTTTGAGAATTTGGATTTCAACAGTGAAAAATCCAGCAATTCGAGGCGAGAAGGTGATTGCTCCAAATTGTACACAGCTTATTGCCAATGAGATTGCCCCATTATTAATCATACCCACTATTTATGTATTACCTTTAACATGATGTCTTTTATAGACACAAACTTAGACAAAAATATACCATGTCAAGAGGAAACAATATTAAAATAGATTTCCAAAGGGTTCATTGAAAAGAGACAGTTAAAGAGAATTTTAAATAATTTCAATGATGTGCATTTTGACTCCAGTAAAGTACCTTTCCCAGATATGGCAATGCTTAGGTTATCTCTCAAAGCATAAGAAACTAGGATGTGGCAAATGTACTATTGAAAGGTTCAACACATGTTCCCCACAGCTCAAAAACAGATATTATCTTCACAGACATTTTGGTGTCTACATAACATTGAGCTATTTGGTTATAAGGAGTAGCATGCTTCCATCAGCACGTGCTTCCATTCAAGTGGCCTGAGTTAATATGGAGCCTGAGAATTTTATACCCTCAGGTTACATGTTGTAAAACAGTGATGATATCATGAGCACATCTGCTGAAAGGTAAACTGATGTACTAAATGTGAGACGTAACACAAAATTCTTAATGCAGGAAAAGAGTGCAGAGATTGGCGGGTGTGGGTTCCCACAGTGTGGAACCTGCGCAGCTAAGTCACAGCTTCAACGCTGGGATGAAAGAAAGATGCGTAAGAAAGCAGGGACAGGAAGGTTGAAGACAGTGGTGCTTATAGGGTGAAAGAGCTTAGAGATATAGGAAAAGACAAGGTGTGAAGGCATTTAACACAAGAATGAAAATTTTAAAATTTCAAGTTCTGGGATAATCTAACTTATTCAGTTTATACTGTCATAATGCAATGTATTGTGGATAATTGCCTTGTAGATAAGCATTTGGGTCCTGCAGGTAAGTTTGCTGTTCTTCCATGCCCATTTTGTTAATCAGCCAAACCTTTAAAATATATGGATTGAGCTCTTCGCCATAAAACAGATTGCCCATTACTATAGATCCAAAGTAGCAGAATTTGCTGACTGTTTCAGTGGTGTGTTACTGAGTCTGATCACAGGCAAAGACACAACACCTTGCCCCATTCCAAAACTTTTCTTGATATTGATAGATTAGATTCTCTACAGTGTGGAAACATACCCTTCGGCCCACCAAGTTCACACTGACCCTCTGAAGAGTAACCCATCCCCCTCTGACTAATGCACCTAACACTATGGGCAATTTAGCATGGTCGATTCACCTAACCGGCATATCTTTGGACTGTGGGAGGAAACCAGAGCACCTGGAGGAAACCCATGCAGACATGGAGAGGATGTGCAAACTTCACACAGACAGTCACCCAAGGCTGGAATCAAACCTGGGACGCTGGTGCTGTGAGGCAGAAGTGCTAACTACTGAGCCACCGTCTGATCTAAGGTCAGGTTTAAATAAGTGAAACTGGTTGCAGAAAATAAACGGCCAAGTTATACAAGTAATTGTGTGACAAAGGTATAGTTCACAAGTGTGTCATACTAAAAGCGAAGATTTTGCTGATCTTTATTAATAGGGGCAAAGATGGCAATATTAAAGAAGTTTCCTGAACTGAATACAAAATAAGTAAACTCCACCGTGACTATGGTTTCTAGCTTTGGTCACCACAAGAATGAGTTGAGAGTGTGGCGCTGGAAAAGCACAGCAGGTCAGGCAGCATCTGAGGAACAGGAGAATTGATGTTTCGGGCATAAGCCCTTCAGCAGAAATTGATAGTGAGAGATAACATGTCACTGGCAGGGGACAGATAATCCTTAAGTCTTTTGTGCTGATCTTCTGTCTGTTAAGTATGGCTGAAACATTTTTCATTCAATAATGGAGGTGCATTTTGGACCAGGAAAAGAGAAAATTAGAAAATATGGGCCCTGCTGCAACAGACAGCTTTGTTGCTCTGCTCTGCTCTGTAATCCTACATCCCACTTTAGTAAATCTCTCTGCACTCTCGACAAAGGCTTCAATTTCTTGTGGTGACCAAAACTAGAAACCATAGTCACAGTGAAATTTACTTATTTTGTATTCAGTTCAACAAACCTCTGTGACATTGTCGTCTTTGTCCCTATTTATAAAAATCAGCAAAATCTTAGCTTTCAGTATGACACACTTGTCAACTACACCTTTGTCACATAATTACTTGTATAACTTGGTCATTTATTTTATACAACCAGTTCCATTTATTTAAACCTGACCTTACGTCAAAACATTATTTTATTTTCTCAAGGACGTCTCTTGAGATTGTCTTGAGGACTACCTTGAGTTTTGGGGTTATAATTTGGTTTTCAGGGTCACCTTTTTATTTCAACTAACTTATTTATTATGTGATGCAGTTACATAGTCCAAACATTCTGCAACTGAATTGACATATGGGGTAGTTGGATCAATACAGAACCAGAAATAGAAGAGTTCATCAATATCTTCAATTATCTACCCTCCACAAAAAATGCAAAACCACAAGACATAGAAAAACAGCAATTCGCTAAACATTACAGTATTTAATTTGGCACAAGACAACAATTACATGTTAGCAACAAAAAGAAGAGACACTTTTAACCAGAAAAGAAGATATCACTGTAAACACACCTTTAGCAGACCAATGACCCCAGAGCTAATGCATTTGCATCACATGCATGCAATACTGGAAGAGTTTAACCAGACAGTTACCATTCTGTATACAATTTCTCACATTTAAATTTAAGTCCCATATTTAAATTTAATAACTGACACAACATTCATCGCAATAGCATTTACTACATTGTTTTCTCAATATGAAAAGGGTTCTGAAGAAGCCTTAAGCTCCAGAAATGCATGTTCATTTTCAATGAATTTATATCCTGAGTGATGTCAAGTGATCTTGTCTAACAGTTAGTTGAATATTCCTTTGTTGCCAGGTTTGAAACTGGCCTCCCTCATTTGCAGTCCTCTACGTTCAGTCCACATTTGTAACTTTATTCTGCAATTATTGTCTTTTGTCATCAATTATTGAGCTGCTCTGTGCAAACAGGAAACAGAAGGAAAACTCTCTCTTCTCCAGCAGCCACATGTCAGCTACTAAACTTCGATAAATTGTAGACAGTGATATTCTTAAAACCATACAAAATAACTTGCACTCATAATCATTCTCCAAAAAGTTTCCAATTTAATAATAATCAAAGGTAAACTCAGATAAAGAGAAAATTATATAAAGAATGTGTACCATTAGGCCTAAACTAAAATATATCATAATAGTTTTGCAAAGTGACACACACTTGAGAAAAGATGCGGTACGACCTGCAAATGTACACTCACTTGTGAAAATAGGTAAGCACTGTATTTCAGCAACAAAGTGAAGTCACAGATAGATAAGGTGGTGAAGAAGGCATTTCACCTGCTTGCCTTCATTGATCATAACAATGAGTATAGGAATTGGGATGTTAGGTTGTGGCTGTACAGTACATTGGTTAGGCCACTTTCGGAATTCTGCATGCAATTTTGGTCATCATTCTATATGTTGTTAATCTTGAGAGGGTTCAGAAAAGATTTACAAGGATGATGCCAGAGTTAGAGGATTTGAGCAATAGGGAGAGGCTGAACAGGCTGGGGCTTCTTTCCTTGAGGTATCAGAGACTGAGGGGTGACCTTATAGAGGGATATGGTTCAACTCAATAGTCAAAATCTTTTGCCGAGGGTGTGGGAATCCAAAACAAGAGGGCATAGGTTTAGGGTGAGAGGGGAAGGATTTAAAAAAGGCCTGAGCAGTAACTTTCTCATGCAGAGGGTGGTGCGTGTATGGCATAAGCTGCCAGAGGAAATGGTGGAGGCTAGTACAATTACAACATTTAAAATAAATCTGGATGGGTATATGAATAGGAAGGGTTGAGACGGATGTGTACCAAATACTGGCAAATGGGACTGTACAGCCACAGATTGGGATGTCTGGTTGCTGCAGATTAATTGGACTGAAAGGGCTGTTTGACTCTATGACTCTCAGTGCTTGTTGTTGAACTTCCTACCTTGTAATTATCATTACACTGTCTGATGTACTGGATCTTCAAAATATCCCTGGTGGTTTGTAAACTCCTCGAATTCACTTTTAGCATATGATGAGTCCTCACCACTGCTCATCATGGTATAAGAGCCATCATCTTCTTTCATGATAACTTGTCATAACCAAGATGTCATTTGTATGATAAAAATGATGTACGTGTTACACTGATGTTAAAGACGTTGTTGAAGAAACTATGAAGAAAATGGTAGGTTTTTCACTTCCAAGAACCTGAAATGTTCTTCCATCATGTCTGTCTAAAATCAACATCAATAGAATTAGAATTCCTACTGTGTGAAAACAGACCCTTTGGCTCAACAAGTCCACACCGACCCTCCGAAGACTATCCCACCCAGATCCATTACCTTACATTTCCTCTGATTAATGCACCTAACCTACACACCTCTGAACACTATGGGAAATTTATCATGGCCAATCCACCTAACCTGCACAGCTTTGGACTGTGGGAGAAAACCAGAGCACCCGGAGGAAACCCATACAGACACAAGGAGAATGTGCAAACTCCACACCCAAGGCTGGGTTCAAACCCAAGTCCCTGGCACTGTGAGACAGCAGTGCAAGCCACTGTGCCACTACAATAGCAGGCAGTGTTTAAGGCAGTTAATATTAACTGTGTCAAACCCTCATAAACTTCCACATTCACTTTATGTCTATACACAAAGTTTTATGTGGAATTTCATTTTGGGCACATTTTAACAACAAAGAATAAAATAAACATAACAACATAAAAAAAACACTATCACAGAAATTTAAATTTTAATTAAAATCCTTAATTAAGTGGATCTAGTTTATTTAAGAAGAATATGTGAAATCTTCTCAGCCTTTGAATGATATGGGCTATAGCGAGAAATTTGGAAAGAATTGGACGAAATGTCCAGCATGGATATTCAACTTCAAGATCAAAAATTTTTATTTTCCAACCACATATTGAATAGAGAGAGAGAGAGAGAGAGAGAGACAAGATTCTTATTCGTGAACGGCAGGAGTTCTATTTGAATGAATAATTGCTTATAATCATTGCTACCTAAACTCACCTCATTAATATGCACTTTCCCATTCCGTCTCCTACAGGATGTAAATTAAATACCAGGAATTCCCGACATCAAAGTCAGAGTGCGTATCTGGCAACTCCAGTTTGCTGCTTCCTCTTCTGGACCTCCAGCTCGAACAACCAGGACTAAAATCTCAGGGCCTGCTCCATGTACAGTGGCTGGTTGTACTCCACTTCGATGGACATTGTCATCTGACAGGTACCAGTTTCATGGCACCTTTCTGATCGTTGTACCTCTGCACTTCAATATTCCACTTTGAAGCACATTAGCACCTGCCATTGTAGTTTTGCTGCAAGGATATGTAGCACGCAGGAATGGACATGCAGCTCATGGTTTGGAATTGGGTGCATCTCAGAGCTCCTCGCTTGCTCTCCACATGTTCACTCACTTTGCGTCCAGAGCATCTTGTGTTGCCTTTTGGAGCTTTACTCCCTCAGCTGTGTCTTAAGGGTTCTCAATGCTATTGCCTCATCTTGACATAAACACAGACACAAAGCTAAGCAGCTTCTCATTGTTGTCAACAGGCATCAGTCAAGGGGGTGAACATGTCGCTGCTCAAGGTTACAGCACTTACAATCTCCTGGTGTCTGCCTGAGACACAACAGGTGCTGCATTTATTGGAATAAAATGCAATGTGTTAAAGTACCATGTACAGGCATTCTATGATGCTCCTTGTCAAAGTATTCCATATCCCAGTGAAAATTGTCCTTTGTGAGGGATTTGAATGCTGACTGATCACATTGCTAAGGACTGGTTCTATTTCCTACATTCCTCCATAACCAGTGTTACTGATGAATCCAGTCACAGCAGGGGTTATCGTTATTGTTGCTGTGATACAGCAAAGGTGCAGAGGCATGGAGACGGACTGAAGTGCCAGCATGCCTAGGACTAGAAGTGACCTCCAGCAGATGCCAAACAAGCCTCCTCATGAAGACATCGCAGCTTAAGGATTTAGAAGACAGAAATGAGAGACTTGAATGACACCACAGCCACTGCCTTTAACAGTTAGTTGCTTCACCACCAAAATACAGTGGATGCAGTGCAAAACATTTGCATGGGTCACTGTAGCACCTCACCCAGACTACTTCTTCAGCTCTTTCTTAATGTGACCTTGATCAACTACAACTATAAGGACATTAGATGCATTAGAACAGTTCTTTCTAGAAACACATTTCCGAACAACACAACATTCTGACTTGGACTGATATCGCTGTCGCTGGGTCCAATTTCTTGAACTCCATTCCTCACAATTGTACTTAGGGTATCTGGACCACACTGGTTCAAGAAGACAGTTCACCACTATCTTTACAAAAGCAAAGGAGGATGGTTGTCAAGTTCTGACTTTGCCTGAAATGCCCATATTCTGTAAATGAACAAAAATAAAAGAAAAGGAAAAATAGTAAAGGTAAAGTTCTCATAGTCCTAGTAGACCATAATCAGCTCTTTTATTAGAGAGAGATGACTGGTGGTGAGTTTAACCTAAGGGTCACCATGCCTCAGGCAAGGAGTGAGGGTGGGAAGGCTGAAACTTCATAGTGACCTCAGGGCATACAGGAATTGAATCCATGTTATTGGAAAATAGTCCTGGGCATGGAATAGAGATTTGATGAGCTGCACTTTAAAGAGTGGAGGACAGTGAGTGGAAGAGCAGATCAGACAGCATTAGTCCAGATGCAAGTACAAAGACAAGGAACTTAATTACTTCAAAATACAACTGAAAGATTTTTTTTTTCCCCCAGGCAGAGGCAGGACAGTAGGGATATCTGAATGGTGAAGGAAAGAAGGAAATGGTCAGAGGTGGCCTTGTCTGATCTAGATCATGGAAGCAGTGTAGTCTCTGAGAAGACAATATGGAGACCATAGTCATGGCAGGTAGAGGTTTAGGAAGGGCAGGAGAACAGGGAAATCAGAGGAGAGAGGGCAAGCTAAGATGAGATGATGTCACCGAGGTTGGGGATTTACTCATTATGGATGCTGGGGGAGAATATCCCAGAGCGAATGGTGGTATGGGGTTTGCAATGAAGTTAAGAAATAATGAGAGGTGAGAGGGATCAACCTAAATGAATGCTTGGAGGAGGTGCACGTGCATTAGAGCAGAGGCAAAAACAATGTAATAAAGAGAGTATCTCCAAGAAGATTGCACGTATCGACACAGGCATCAAGTTTCTACAGGAATCCTGGCAAGCAGGAAAGATCCCAAAAGGATTACGGATCACGAACCCGCTTGAGTCGACCTACAACACAGATGCCGCAGAGAGACTTTGCCACCGCACCTCTCGCAAACTCCTCAATCACCTCGTGCACCAACTCGACAGCAGGTGCCACAGCCTTGAAATTCAGATGGAGTCCACACTCTCAGCCTGTACTCAGGATACATCAGTACAATTACGCAACATTGCCAAACAGACAAGGCAACAAAATTACACCACGTACATGCACACCAAGAACAAAAAACCTGAGAAACTTGGCATTCTCACCAGTAATAGCGAAGTCCACCCTGGCACGGCAGTGGATAACATCATCACTGCGGGTAAGTCTATTATCAACTTATCAGAACACACCCTTCGATTGGAAGTGATTGAAGTCCTGAGCAGGGGTCTCAATTTCTGCCCCACCTCCAAAATAGACCACTTGGTTCTTGCAGCAGACACGGAGGAGTTTATCAGAAGAATGAGATTCCGGGAATTCTTTCAGAATGCCAGCAGTGATCCCAATTAGCCCACTGACGAACCGGAACAGTCATCCTAGGGATCCGTAAAGGAGCAACCAAAGAAGGCGTCGACTTGGACCCCACCAGGGGGCCGCTGCCCTGGCCTTGACATGTATGCTCAAACTGTCAGGAAATATATAAATGGCAGATTCATCAGCCACACCCAAAAGGTAGAGCAAAACACCACCTGTTCACAACACAACGCCATCCATGCTCTCAAAACCAACCACAACATTGTCATCGAACCAGCAGATAAAGGAGGAGCCATCGTCATTCAGAATAGAACAGATTACTGCAAGGAAGTGTACCGACAACTGAACAACCAGGAACACTACAGGCAACTACCGGCTGATCCGACCAAAGAATACACCCATGAACTAAACACATTGATCAGGACTTTGGATCCAGTCCTTCAGAGTTCCCTACGTGCCTTCATCCCACGTACTTCTCGCGCAGGCGACTTCTACTGCCTTCCAAAGATACATAAAGCCAATACTCCAGGATGTCCCATCATATCAGGTAATGGGATTCTGCGTGAGAATCTCTCTGGCTATGTTGAAGGCATCTTGAAACCCATTGTACAGGGAATCCCCAGCTTCTGTCGTGACACTACAGATTTCTTACAGAAACTCAGCACCCACGGACCAGTCGAACCGGGAACATTCCTCGTCACAATGGATGTTTCAGCACGCTACACCAGCATCCCCCACAATGATGGCATTGTGGCAACAGCCTCAGTACTCAACACCAACAACCGCCAATCTCTGAGTACTGTCCTACAACTCATCCGCTTTATCCTCAATCACAATGTCTTCACCTTTGACCACCAGTTCTTCCTCCAGACACATGGAACAGTCATGGGGGCCAAATTTGCACCCCAATATGCCAACATCTTCAGGCACAGATTCGAACAAGACTTCTTCTCTATGCAGGATCTCCAACCACCATTGTACACCAGATACATTGACGACATTTTCTTCCTCTGGACCCATGGCGAGGAGTGACTGATAAAACTACACAGTGACATCAACAAGTTTCATCCCACCATCAAACTTACCATGGACTACTCTCGACTATCTGTCTCATTCTTGGACACGTGCATCTCCGTCAAGGATGGACACCTCAGCTGCATACCCTCTACCGCAAACCCACAGACAACCTCACAATGCTACACTTCTTCTCTAGCTTCCACCCAAAACATATTAAAACAGCCATCCCCTATGGACAAGCCCTACACGTACACTGGATCTGCTCAGATGAGGAGGAATGTGATGGGCACCTGGAAATACTCAGGGATGCCCTCACAAGAACGGGGTATGATGCTCAACTCATCGATCGTCAGTTCTGACGTGCCAAAGCGAGGAACCGTAATGACCTCCTCAGGGGACAGACACGTGCTGCAACTGACAGGGTACTCTTCGTTGTCCAGTACTTCCCAGGAGCTGAAAAACTATGCCATGTTCTTCGCAGCCTGCAACACATTATCAATGAGGATGAGCACCTCGCCAAGACCTCACCTCGCCCTCACCTCCACTGCTTGCCTTTAAACAACCGCCAAATCTCAAACAGATCATTGTTCGTAGCAAGCTGCAAGGCTCTCAGGACAACTCCATACAACCCTGTCACGGTAGGTGCTGCAAGACGTGTCAGAGTGTGGACATGGACACCACTATTACGCGTGGGGGACACCTCCCACCTTGTACATGGCAGGTACTCATGTGACTCAGCCAACGTTGTCTATTTCATACACTGCAGGCAAGGATGCCCTGAGGCATTGTGCATTGGGGAAACCGAGCAAAGGCTACGGCAACGGATGAATGGGCACCGCACAACAATCAGCAGACAGGAGAGTTCCCTCCCAGTTGGGGAACACTTCAGTGGTCCAGGACATTCGACCTCAGACCTTCGGGTGACCATCCTCCAAAGCGGACTTCGGGACAGGCAGCAACGAAAAGTGGCCGAGTAGAGGCTGATAGCTGATAACCATAGAGAGGGCCTCAACCGGGACCTTGGGTTCATGTCACACTACAGGTGACCACTATTGCACTATACACACACACAGACACTCCTACACACGCGTGCACGCACGCACACACACACATACTCCTATACACAGACACTCACACACACTCCTAACAACACAAACACTCCCACACTCACACATGTACCCTCTCACAGACTGAGACACTTTAAATTCACACACACACATATACTCTCTCTCACAGACACTCACAACTCCCCACCCCAGACACACACATATACACACACACTCCTACAGACATACACTCCCACATGCACCCTCTCACAGACTTTGACCACATTACACTCATACACACACATACACACGCTCTCTCACAGATACTCACAAACCCCCACCGCAGATTCTCTCACACACACACACAGACCCACATGCACATATATGCATATACATTTGTGGTGTGAATTTGTACTTGCAGAGTTACATTGCACTTTAATCAAAAACTGCATGAATCCATGTAAGACTCTTTTAACTCACGGTTTAGATTAGAATCAGTCTAAACATTATGGTACAGACAGGGAACACAGGGTGCTTACACCTTCAACATCTCAACATCTTATCTATGCTGACACCAATTGTTACAGTTAATCTGAGAATGTGACTTTTAAAAAAAAGTTTTGTGATGTACATTTGAAAAAAGTAAAACTATCATGGTCATTCTAACAGATGAGACTTAACAAACAATCAAGGTATTTTTCAATGTATAATTTCAGTTACATCACACTGTAAACTTTTGCTATAAATTCTGTGCCTTACAATTGTGTCCTCCACAACCACCTGATGAAGGAGCAGCGCTCCGAAAGCTAGTGCTTCCAATTAACCTGTTGGACTATAACCTGGTGTTGTGTGATTTGTAACAATGTAATAAAATGCATTGCTGTTACTCCACCAATTTCAGCAGAGTGGACAAAGGAAGGTATACTAGATGAGGAGATTTAGTAAAGGAGGCAAAATCCTTCTATTTACTTGAGATGATTCTTTCGCAGGGTAGTGAAATGGAGCAATGTTCAAATGCATTGTCAATACATTTAAGTCCTTGCTATGCCTATTTATAAATAAAGTACCAAAACAGTACCAGACATAGCATTTCAATGTAGAAGCAGGCATTATTTTAATCTGAGTCTCTTGTACAGTTTGACATTATATCACTATTTTGGATTCTTTACAGACTGAGGAGAGGGAAAACTCAAGAACAGTCTTTAGACTTAGACTTCAAAGTTACACAGTTTATTTCACATTAATACCGTGTACTGCTGCACATGGTCATCATAGATATACTAGGCACTGACTGATCGTTACACTTGGGAAGTACTAACCTCTCTTCTTCAGGTGCTCATGTGAATCTTTTTCCCAAGTGTTCTGGTATTTATCTGCAGTGATGTGCTGTTCTGTGACATCATTACAAGATTGCTTCAGGCTCCTGATGCCCTTACTCAACACTAACAACATATAAAACAAACTTTGAAACCTTGACTGGGTTAAAATTCAAATTCATCATTAAGTCTTCAACAGACCTCAGTTTACAGCATCACACAAACAAAGCTTTATGTTCTTATGAAACCACAAAATGAATTCAGAAGTCAGGGTCATCAGATATAAATATTTATTTTTGTCCTCAATTTTATTTTACTTGCTGCTGCATAATTACATATTTTCAACATTTTTATAACAATGAGAGCAATTATATATTTTGGATCTTGTCCAAAGAGTTAGTGAGCAGCTCATGTTTTGCCATTTGCAAATGCACAATTGACTTGGTGCCTCTTGTTCTGCAATTGATGTTATATCATTTGCTGTTTTTGGTGTCCTTTAAATGACACTGGTGTCCTAAAGTATGATTGACTTAAATCTTATTATATGACAACAGAGACAGTTATTAAATCATATTCCTGAGGAAACAAATGAGAAAGGCATTATCAAATATCTTTGATAATTTTGTTTTCAGAAAGAGCAAATAATATGAAAAGATTTCTAAATACCACAGGTACACATCTCTTGTATCACAGGTTGAAGTGCTTCAAACTAAGGAGTTTCAGTGAGATACAACATATCATGGAGTAACAGTTTAGGTCTCACAGGAATGACTAACTCCACAAAAATTTTAAAACTCCTGCTGATAAAATATATTTTGCCAACAGTGAATGTAGTTGTTACAATTCAACTATACAGTGAGAACAGCCCCATGGTTATGATGACCCAGACTGTGTAGTCGCAATGATGGCAAATCTGCTGCCATTTTGTGTCATTACTGAAACTGACAGCAATTTCTGGTGTCTGCATGTGCACAGAGTAATGCACACATTCAGGAGGGGTTACCCGGGAACACCCATCCTCCTAGTTAATCAAAATCAATTGAAAGCACTGAACGGGATTTTAAAAAACTTGTACTGTTATGCATTTATTCCCACTATTGCAACCGTTTAAAAAAAATCTTGATGATAAAGGTATAACAGGATCTTTAAAGGTGCATTAAGTACCTAATTATTTCTAAACACTGCAAAGACCTTGTCTTTCATCTTTCTTTCTTTAAAACTGTAGACTGTAAAGAGAAAGATTTTCCCTTAAAAAAAACTGAGATTTACCAAAGTAACCACATAACTTCACAGCAAGGAATTGGATACCTCGTGTGAACACTATTTCTGTGGCTGTAGGCTTCTGCAATGTGCAAATGATTAAAAGCCGAGGATTTGTTCACCAATGAAACTAATTGCTTCTCAGTTAACTGAGCAAGTTGGAACTGGAACCAAGTGATAAAGACACAGAAAGAGAAAGAAAGATGCAAAAGCTTGTGTAGTTGTTCTCACCAGCAGCACCTACCTGTTCTCTGCAATAAAGAAAAAGCAGTTTAAACCTGAAGAAAGCCAGTTACCTTTCCTGCCAAAGTTGCTGTGACCTGTGATAATTGAATTGATAAATCAGAGAAAGTGATTTTTGATAAGGGAGAGCATAACAGCTGTTCTGAGGGAGGATATTCCCGGAAGTACATCCAGGGACGTTATTTGGGTGGAACTGAGAAATAAGAAAGGGATGATAACCTTATTGGGATTGTATTATAGACCCCCTAATAGTCAGAGGGAAATTGAGAAACAAACTTATAAGGAGATCTCAGCTATCTGTAAGAATAATAGGATGGTTATGGTAGGGGATTTTAACTTTCCAAACATAGACTGGGACTGCCATGGTGTTAAGGGTTTAGATGGAGAGGAAGTTGTTAAGTGTGTACAAGACAATTTTCTGATTCAGTATGTGGGTGTACCTCCTACAGGAGTGCAAAACTTGACCTATTCTTGGGAAATAAGGCAGGGCAGGTGACTGAAGTGTCAGTGGGGGAGCATTTGGGGCCAGCGACCATAATTCTATTAGATTTAAAATAGTGATGGAAAAGGATTGACCAGATCTAAAAGTTGAAGCTCTAAATTGGAGAAAGGCCAATTTTGACGGTATTAGGCAAGAACTTTC
>NC_057722.1:14444013-14459196 GCF_004010195.1 Chiloscyllium plagiosum | reverse complement strand
CAGAACTGGCTCAAAGGTAGAAGACAGAGGGTGGTGGTGGAGGGTTGTTTTTCAGACTGGAGGCCTGTGACCAGTGGAGTGCCACAAGGATCGGTGCTGGGTCCACTACTTTTTGTCATTTACATAAATGATTTGGATATGAGCTTAAGAGGTACAGTTAGCAAGTTTGCAGATGACACCAAAATTGGAGGTGTCGTGGACAGAGAAGAGGGTTACCTCAGATTACAACAGGATCTTGACCAGATGGGCCAATGGGCTGAGAAGTGACAGATGGAGTTTAATTCAGATAAATGCAAGGTGCTGCATTTTGGGAAAGCAAATCTTTGTTGCTGAACAAAGAGACCTTGGAGTGCAGGTGGAATCGCAGATAGATAGGATAGTGAAGAAGGCTTTTGGTATGCTTTCCTTTATTGGTCAGAGTACTGAGTACAGGAGTTGGGAGGTCATGTTGGGCTGTACAGGACATTGGTTAGGCCACTGTTGGAATATTGCGTGCAATTCTGGTCTCCCTCCCTTCGGAAAGACGTTGTGAAACTTGAAAGGGTTCAGAAAAGACTTACAAGGATGTTGCCAGGGTTGGAGAATTTGAGCTATAGGGAGAGGCTGAATAGGCTGGGGCTGTTTTCCCTGGAGCGTCGGAGGGGTGACCTTATAGAGGTTTACAAAATTATGAGGGGCATGGATAGCGTAAACAGGCAAAGTCTTTTCCCTGTGGTGAGGAAGTCCAGAACTAGAGGGCATAGGCTTAGGGTGAGAGAGGAAAGATATAAAAGAGTCCTACGGGGCAACCTTTTCACACAGATGGTGGTACATGTACGGAATGAACTGCCAGAGGAAGTGGTGGAGGCTGGTACAATTGCAACATTTAAGAGGCATTTGGATGGGTATATGAATAGGAAGGGTTTGGAGGGATATGGGCCGGGTGCTGGCAAGTGGGACTAGATTGGTTTGGGATATCTGGTTGGCATGGACGGGTTGGACCGAAGGGTCTGTTTCCGTGCTGTACATCTCTATGACTCTATGACTTCAGTTACCAGAGTAGGACAACTGAAGACCCAAGGCCTGGTTAGCTGAGGTAGAATCACCTCAAAGTCAGGATCAAGTCACAGACACTTCTTTATTCATTCCCTATTTCTTTGTGTGTGTAAGGGGAGTTTATATGGGGATTTGATTTTTATTTAGTATTGTTAGATGCCAGTGGTTTATATCTGTTCCCCTGTAGCTGTTGTCTAATTTGTTATAACAAATAACAATTCTTATTTAGTACAGAAACCAGGTCAGTGCCGTCTTTCAATTTTGAACTGAAAGTTCGGTAAATTGGGGTACTGACCTTAGTTTAAGTTGTAACATTTTGTTTGTCTTTGGAAACAGTGGGACTCAACTTATAGCACTTACCCCGGTGAGTTGTAACAATTCCATCACTGATCCTGAGATGATATGTTTATGACTGAGTGTCAAATTTCTCTATTGTTATGAAGATAAACCACACTTCACAATTTTTCATGTTTTCAAAAGAAAAAATGTCAAAATCCAATCACAATCATTTACTTTGTTATTTGAAAGTTTAAATTCAGTACTCTTGAGTTCCTATTTTGCTGTGGGTGAATATTCCAATGTGATATACTGCTTACTTGCTGTCTGACATCATGACTGCTGCACAGCAAGATATCCCCCTGATTTGGAGACAATGTCAAACCTTAATTGGGCAAAGGATAACATAATGCCACAGCAATCATTAAGTTGTTGTGGGTGGCTTCCTTTGAGGCCAACATGACTAAATCATGAACAAGTTTCTTGTAACAAACTCCATCTGTCTCTCGACAGATTTTGATCTACCGGAGTAAGAATATTTCTTACTACACAGGCTCAGGGCAAGGCAGGATTCTTATCCAGCTCTTCCCTACACTTTGCACCTTATACACTTGTGGAGAGATGCAATAAATGTTGCTCACTACCAATGAGTATCCCTTCCACAGGGGAAGACTTGAATTTGTTCTGCAGAATGTTGTATCTTTTGCTCTTTCTGGCTCCTTTTAAAAGACACTCATGGTGTTCTGAGGTATGATTGACTCAAATCTTACAATGTTACAACAGGAACAGCTAGTAAATCATATTCCTGAAGAGACAAGTAGGAAAGAAATAAGCAAATGAGAAGGTTATCACTACACTCCAGGTATTTTCATTGACCAGTTTAATAAATAAATTCGAAGTCTTTAGCAAACACTGTGCTTTGTCAGGAGAATAACAGATAACAGAGACGTGACAGAAATAAAAGCAAAACCAAATACAAATCTGAACATATCAACATCATTCATTGGACCATAATATTTAGAAATAGATCTTTGAAACAAATTCTGCAATGGCAGATTAGGATTCTGTCAATCATAGAGTCATACATTATGGAAAAAAAATCCTTGGTTCAACCAGTCCATGTCAATGAGATATTTTGATAAACTGAGCCAGTCCTATTTGTTGCATTTAGCCCATATCCCTCTAAACAGTTTATATTCATATACCAATAAATTTTTCCATTTAAATATCATAATTGTACCCAGCTCCACCACTTCCTCTGGCAACTCAAGCGTTCACAAACCACCTTCTTTGTGAAAAAGTTGCCCAAAGGTCCTTTTTAACCTATTCCCTTCTCACCTTAAACCTATGCCCTATAGTCTTGGATTCCCCTACCCTGGAGAAAAAGACATTGGCTATTCACCAAATCCATGCCCTTCATGATTTTATAAACCTCTACAATGTCACCCCTCAGCCTCCAACGCTCCAGGGAAAACAGCCCCAGCCGATTTAGCCTGTCCCTATAGCTCAAAACTACCAATCCCAGCAACATCCTTATAAATCTTTTCAGAATCCTTTCAAGTTTCACAACATCCTTCCTATACCAGGGAGTACAGAATTGAACACAGTATTCGAAAGTGGCCTCACCAGTGTTCTGTACAGCTGCAGCATGACATCCTAACTCCTACACTCAATGTACTGATCAATGAAGGCAAGCATACCAAGCGCCTTCTTCAACACCTTGTTCACCTGCGACTCCACTTTCAAGGAAACATGCACCCATGCCTCTTCATTTGGCAACCCTCCCCAGGGCCCTACCATTAAGTGCATAAGTCCTGTCTGATTTACCTTACCAAAATGCAACACCTCACATTTATTTAAATTAAACTCCACCTGCCACGTTTTGGCCCATTAACCCACCTGATCAAAGTCCTCTTGTACACTGAGATAATCTTCTTCACTGTCCACTACACTACTAATTTTGATATCATCTGCAAAATTACTAACCATACCTCCTATACTCAAATCTAAAATCATTTATATTAATGTCAAAAATAGTGAGTGCAGCACTGTTCCTTGTGGCACAACACTGGTCACAGGTTTCCAGTCTGAAAAACAACCCTCCACTCACATCCTCTGACTCCTACCATCAAACCAATTTTGTATTCAATTGTAGCGAATCAGGTACAACAAAAATTGCAAAATAGTTGGAATGCAGGATAGCAGATTTATGAGAACTTACTTAAGTGCAGGAAGGTGCCCATTGGTGTGAGAGAATATATCACATTCATTACTTTTATGATACAAAGCCATATCTAAGTTGTATTGATTAAATTGCAGACAGTCATATGTTCAGAATCAATGCTGCTCTGCACTGGCCTGTTCTCTACAAAATTAGAGAGATCAATATTGTTATCTAGCCTCCATCTTTCTGGCTTTTTCTCAGTTTCCCTGCGAGTTGAAGAGGCCTATGTCAACACATATGGGCCATAATGTACTGTCGAAGGGACAACATTATTTATACACAAAAGCTATGTAAGGCAGGTAACCAGAATAAATCATTTATCAGAAGAAGAATGAGAATAGAGACCTGTTTAAAAATCTTACATATTTCCATCAGGTCTCATTGCATTCTTCTGAAGTCCAATGAGCAGATGCCCAACCTACTCAACCTCATAAGACAATCCCTCCATTCTCAGAATCAACTTAATGAATGGACTGACTCCTGTGCCAGTATATCTTTCCTGTGATAAGGGGCCCAAAACTGTTCAAAATATTCCAGGTGTAACGTGACGAGTGCAGTACCCCTTTATATTTGTACTCTAGTCCCTTTGAAACAAAGGCCAACATTTCATTTTCCCTCTGCATAACCCGTTGAATTTGTATGCTAATGTTTTATGATTCGTGTGGAATGACATCCAAATCCCTGTGTGCTGCAACTTTTAGGGGTTGCTCATGATCTCACCACTGATCCATATGGCATTGCATAAGTTACAGATTGCTGTCGTGAAATTTCTTCATTTATCCCAACTCTTTGTCTTCTATTATTTAGTCAATTCTCTGTGTGAGTATATTATCCCAACACTATGGGCTTTCATATTCTTAAGTGGCCTTATATGTGTATTCAGCTAGGAGAAAGTGAATACTGCAGATGCTGGAGATTAGAGTCGAGACTGTGGTGCTAGAAAAGCACAGCAGGTCAGGCAGCATTCGAGGAGCAGGAGAAGACAGGACGTCTACTTGTGGATCGTTTCAAAGAACATCTCTGGGACTCCCACACCAACCAACCCCACCGCCCCATGGCTGAACACTTCAACTCCCCCTCCCACTCCGTCAAGGACATGCAGGTCCTGGGCCTCCTCCATCACCAAGCCCTTACTACCTGAAGCCCGGAGGAAGAAAGCATCATATTCCGCTTCGGGACCCTCCAACCCCATGACATCAATGTGCATTTCAACAGTTTCCTCATTTCCCCTCCCCCCATATTATCCCAGTCCCAAACCTCCAACTCAGCACTGCCCTCCTGATCTGTCCATCACCTTGCCCATCTATCCGCTCCACCTTCCTCTCCAACCTATCACCTTCTCCCTCACCTTCATTTATCAGGGTCAGTGTAGACTCTGACTACCAGAGCCTGGAAGATTGGACCACAATTTAATTCACTTCCCAGTACTTTAATCTAGATTGCTGAGGTTTCAGGTTTCAAAAGGTTTCAGTTTTACTTGTTGTGACATTAGCAGTTCATACTTTCAACAATTTAGCACTTATTAGGTACCATTGGTCTAGTAACAATAGGACCACCATGATGCCTAGATCTCAAAACGTTAACAATGCAAGAGACCCAGAACACACTACTGTGGTGGAACAGAACAAACCTAACACAAATTAGTCAACAATTTCAAACAGAGATGTATCCAGAGCAATTTAATATTATCAACAATCTTAAGAGTCAGCTAATATGCATCTCAAGAATGATGCAATTCCAACCATTAATCTTCAAAGCAAGCTCAGCACACACATACAGGAAAAGGAACTGCCATTCCCAGTGTGGCCTATCCTCAGAAAGCAAGTGTGTACTACCTCGCCTAGCAACCAATGGTTCAACTGTTCTGAGATAGAGGCCATTCTTCTTCATAAAAGTGAATGAAAGAGAAACATGACAATTGAGTAGGTAGAGAACTACTACAGATTATGCACTGGACAGAGTGTGATAGTAGAAACCCAGTTTCAAATATCCGGATACCAGCATTTGTTGCTAAAGTATGCAAATGTCCCAGATCATTCATTACTGATTATAGTGCTACATTGTGAAGGAAGAGAAACCAGCTCAGACCAACGGATGACAGGCCAATTGTGCACAAAGCGAGTGAGAAGGCAAACTGTAATGATGATGATTGTGCAGTGCTGTTGAGTGACAGCAACAAGCAGAAAGACAATCAAGCCATCAACCAAGAACAAGATCACAGCACATACCTCAACAAATGATATACAATCAGCAGATGGGAACATATTGCCAAACCTCTAAAATGCTATATCGAAGTTTGAATTATTAATTGTGTTTTCTCTCTTTTAACCTGTTTGTAGAATTATTGAATTGACAAATTGTGCCTCTGTACAACTATGTTTGTGATTACTTTTACCTTTGGAAAAGGGGAGTTGTTGTGTTAAGTTCCTAAGTTGGAAACAATGTTCCTTTATGAGACATGCTTATGGCATAATATATATCATTCTATAATTGGGTCACGCATGTAACCTGTTAATATAAAGCTCTCAGTCTCTATCTTACGGGGGCCTTTTGCAGCAAGGCACATTGAGGAAGCATACTGCAGTTTGTAACCAAATTGCTTTGTATCTTCCCAGACATGGCAATGCCAGTGATCGTAGGGTGCAAGGTCAGAAGTCCAACAATACCAGATTATAGTCCAGCAGGCTTATTTGAAATCACAAGCTTTCAGAGCATTGTCCATTTACTTCAACTGTCGAAGGGCAAAGCTCCAAAAGCTTGTGATTTCAGATAAGCCTGCTGGACTATAATCTGGTATTGTTGGACTTCTGACCTTGCACCCTACGATCACTGGCATTGTGATTTCAGATAAGCCTGCTGGATTATAACCTGGTGTTGTCCTGTTTCTGACCTTGTCCACCCCAGAACAACACCGACACCTTCACATCATGTGATTGCAGTAGCCTGTAGACACCAGGATTTGTATTTAAGGATCCACATCTACTGCTCACGTTATGGGACTGAACATAGGTGCTGCCTCGCCATAAATACCCTGCTAAAGATTAAAAAGCTCATCACTACAGCTATGGAATATTGCATAAATAGAGCAGATCAAGGAATTCATCCCAGATTGGGGCAGCAGGCCCAACTCAGATCATCTAAAAGCCCAAAAGCAGATACAAATACAAAGAATGCCGGAGAAACTCAGTAGTTCTGACACTGTCTGTGGAGAAACTGAGTTACCAAGTGATATGTCTCATCAATGGAACAGAAGTTCTGAAGAAGAGACAACCGACCTGCTGGATTTTGCCCAGCATTTTCAGTATTTACTTCAGATTTCCTGCTTCTGCAGTATTTTGCCTTTATCCAATATAGCTGAATAACTATTGGACAAGTTAGCCTTAGTTTTTTTCTGCTGGGAATGGGAAACTCATCCTCAGGATAAAATCAATCCTCATATCTTTCCACAGAAGAGATAAAGATCAATCATTATTTTTAGTTTGCCTGCTGGCACATGCCTGCCTGGTTGCTCAGCTTTCTTCCTGTCTGGATTTTTGATTATTCCAACCAGAGTACTGCAATAGATGCTGCTATTATTTTTCAAAATAGGCCTTTCGCTTCAGGAAGGGATATACCCATGGCCTAAATTTCATGGTTCATTTGACAGTGTGTAACCTCTTATGTGCTGCAGACAAAATCAGATCCTTAACAGTTAAAAAAAGTTTCACTCACACTCAATCATCTGCTGGGTGTCTTCAGTTCAACGGCAATTATTGCTGCAGAGCAATTTAGAATCATTTTCACCCCTCTTACTATTCCTTAACTGGTTTCTAATGACAGCATGTTGCCCATGAATTTCCCCGTGGCAGAGACAGCACTAAATGTCAGTTTGACTTGGCATTCATTCTGCAGAAATCCTCCCTCTGTCAAATATTAACATTTCCCACTTTAATATCATTTCAAAGATACATGCTCTCAAACAATTTGTCATTGCATCAACAGTGCTTCCAGCAGCTAAAGACACCTCAACAACATGATGGACATAACAAGGCAAGTTGTCACAATTGATACCAGGCTGGGGAAGGTCTCAGGAGAAAGGCAGAAAGATAAAAACACTAACATTTACAGCCAGTCAAGTTCAATAGTTGGTAGAGAGTGCACAACAGTGGATTTTCCAGCAGGCTCGAGAAAATTTGTACACTTTTGCACTTTCTGAAATTTATAACTGGCTTATGCATGACACTTTGCAGAATTTAGTCTTTTTGTACATGGGGTGGATTAGCAGTGTATTTTCTCAGCTGTAATAGAGTGTGAGAGGAATGTGGGTGCTGATTAGAAGGCTCACTTCACCAATATCAATTAAAGGCTCACCAATAATCATCTTTCCACTCTCTGTCATGACAGCTTCATGCCAATTTTTTCCTATTCGGATAGTGATCCAATTCAATTTTGGAGATTCAACTTCATGCTGTCTCCAACACACTTGCAGACAGTGCCTTCCAGCTCCTCATCTGGTTTCTTCCCAGGTTTCCATTGCTCCTTCAGCTAATTACATTTGTGCCCTTGAGTTCCTGATCGTTCCACCAATGGGGACAGCTTTAAACAGGTTCCTGATTCCAGAGGTTTGCTCCAGTGACCGTAATCCAGGGTTGAAGGACCCTGGAACAACTTTGCAAGGGTGCCACAGATTTCCACATCATTGAGAAGAAATAGCGCCAGTGTTGATAGAGTCAGTAAACTGTAATTCTACACTAGAGATGACACCAGATTACAGTCCAGAAGGAGAGAGGCACTTAAGAACACATTGATATGAATGCACAAAGAAGATAGGTTAATCCTTATCTAATGAAATAATAAATTAGAATAAGTATGTAAGTTTGCTTGCTGAGCTGGAAGGCTTGTTTTCAGATGTTTCATCACCATTTTAGGTAACATCATCAGTGAGAGTCTCCAGTAAAGCGCTGGTGGTATGTCCCACCTCTCCATTTATAGGTCTTGGTTTCTTTAGGTGGGTGATATCATTTCCAGCTCTTTTTTTCAAGGGAAGGGAGATAGGATCAAAATCGATGTGTTTATTGATGGAATTCCTGGGACATACCACCAGCACATCACTGGAGACTCTCATTGTTGACGTTACCGAGTCATGGTGACGCAATGTCTGAAAACCAGCCGTCCA
The DNA here is from genome assembly GCF_004010195.1 of Chiloscyllium plagiosum. Taxonomy (NCBI): domain Eukaryota; kingdom Metazoa; phylum Chordata; class Chondrichthyes; order Orectolobiformes; family Hemiscylliidae; genus Chiloscyllium; species Chiloscyllium plagiosum. Next base: position 14,450,506 of record NC_057722.1, on the reverse strand, counting down.
GCACAGTACGATAACTTACAAACTTATCATCAACCTGAGCTACAAATCTCAGAAATCGCTAGTAAATTAGTATATATATGGCTGCTATGCATCCCAGTATTTAATGGCAATCTATAATAAACAATGTTACTTTAAGCCTCAGCCTGAGATTTTCTTGACTTTGCACCTGCTTGATCAGTCTGTCTTGAACCCAAGCTCACATTGCATCAAACCACATTCCAAGTGAATACCCTTTCCAAGGAGATATATGTTAGAGAATAACCTCTCCAAGGAGATATATGTTAGAGAATTACCTCTCCAAGGAGGTATACATTAGAGAAAAACCTCTCTAAGGAGGTATATGTTAGAGAACAACCACTCCAACGAAGTATATGTTCAAGAATAAACTCTCCAAGGAGGTCTATGTTTGAGAATAACCTCTCCAAGATACTATATATTAGAGAATAACCACACCAAAGCGATATATGTTAGACAATAACCTCTCCAAGGAGGTATATGTTAAAGAATAACCTCTCCAACGAGGTACATGTGAGAGAATAGCCCCTCCAAGGTGGTATATGTCAGAGAATAGCCTCTCCAAGGAGATATATGTCAAAGAATATTCTCTCCAAGGTGGTATATGTTAGAGAATAGACTCTCCAAGGTGGTGTATGATGGAGAATAGCCTCACCAAGGTGGTATATGTTCAAGTATCCCTCTTCAAGGTGATATATGTTAAAGAATAGCCTCTCCAAGGAGGTATATGCTAGAAAATAACATCTCCAAGGTGGTATATGTTAAAGATTAGCCCCTCCAAGGAGGTATATGTTAGAGAAAGACTTCTCCAAGGAGGTATATGTTAGTGAATAACCTCTCCAAGGAGATATATGTTAGAGAATAGCCTCTCCAAGGAGGTATATGTGAGTGAATAGCCTCTCCTAGGAGGTATATGTTAGAGAATAACCTCGCCAAGGAGGTATATATTAGAGAATAACCTCTCCAAGGAGATACACGTAAGAAAATAGCCTCTCCGATGTGGTATATGTTCCGTAATGACCTCTCCAAGGAGGTACATGTTAGAAGATAACCTCTCCAAGGTGGTATATGTTCGAGAATAGCTTCTACAAGGAGATATATGTTAGAGAATAGCCTGTACAAGGAAGTATATGTAAGAGAATAACCTCTCCAAGGAGGTATATGTTAGAGAATAACATCTCCAACCAAATATATGTTCGAGAATAAACTCTCCAAGGAGGTCTAACATCAAGAATAACCTCTCTACCCCTACAAGGTGGTATATGCTCGAGAATAGCTTCTCCAAGGAGGTATATGTTAGAGAATAGCCTCTCCAAGGATGTTATATGGTAAAGAATAACCTCGCCAAGGCGGTATATGTGAGTGAATAACCTCTCCAAGGAGGTGTATGACAGAGAATATCCTCTCCAAGGAGGTATATGTTCTTGAATAACCTCTCCAAGGAGGTATATGTTAGAGAATAATGTCCCCAAGGAGGCATATGCGAGAGAATAGCCTCTCCAAGAGGTATATGTTAGAGAATAACCTCTCCAAAGAGGCATATGTTAGAGAATAGCCTCTCCAAGAGGTATATGTTAGAGAATAACATCTCCAAAGAGGCATATGTTAGAGAATAGCCTATCCAAGCAGATATATGTTAGAGAATATCATCTCCAAGGTGGCACATGTTAAAGAATAACCTGTGCAAGGAGACATATGTTAGTGAATAGCCTCTCCAAGCAGCGTTATGTTAGCGAGTAGCCTCTCCAAGGAGGAATATGCTAGAAAATAACATCGCCAAGGTGGTATATGTTAAAGATTAGCCCCTCCAAGGAGGTATATGTTAGAGAAAGACTTCTCCAAGGAGGTATATGTTAGAGAATAACCTCGCCAAGGAGGTATATATTGGAGAATAACCTCTTCAAGGTCGTATATGTTAAAGAATAGCCTCTCCAAGGAGGTAAATGCTAGAAAATAATATCTCCAATGTGGTATATGTTCGAGAATAACTTCCGCAAGATGGTATATGTTAGGCAATAGCCTCTACAAGGAGATATATGTTAGAGAATAATCTTTCCAAGGTACTTTATGTTAGAGAATAGCCTCTCCAAGGAGGTATAAGTGAGAGAATAGGCTCTCCAAGGAGATATACGTTAGAGAATAACCTCTCCAAGGCGTAATATGTTTGAGAATAACCTCTCCATATGTTAGAGAATAACCTCTCCAAGGAGATAAATGTTAGAGAATAGCCGCTTCCTGGAGGTATATGTTAGAGAATAGCCTCTCCAAGGAGATATATGTGAGAGAATATCGTCTCCAAGGTGGAATATGTTACAGAATAACCTCTGCAAGGAGATATATTTTAGAGAATCATTTCTCCAAGGAGGTATATGTTAGAGAATAACCTCGCCAAGGATGTATAAGAATAGCATCTCCAAGGTGCAATAGCCTGTGCATGGAGATATATGTTAGAGAATAACCTCTCCAAGGAGGTGTTTGTTCGAGAATAACCTCTCCAAGGACGTATATGTTACAGAATAACCTCTCCAAGTATATATATGTTAGAGAACAGCCTCTCCAAGGAGATATATGTTAGAGAGTAGCCTCTCCAAGGAGGTATATGTCAGAGAATAGCCTCTCCAAGGAGGAATTTGTTAGAGAATAGATTAGATTAGATTACCTCTCCAAGGAGGTATATGTTACAGAATAACCTCTCCAAGCATATATATGTTAGAGAATAACGCATCCAAGGAGATATATGTCAGAAAATAACTTCTGCGTGGAGGTATACATTCAGGAATGACCTCTCCAAGGAGATATATGTTAGAGAATAGCCTCACCAAGGTGGTATATGTTAAAGAATGACCTCTCCAAGGAGGTATTTGTCAGAAAATAACCGCTCCAAGGGGATATATGTTGGAGAATAGCCTCTCCAAGGAGGTTTATGTTTGAGAATAACTGCTCCAAGGAGGTAAATGTTAGAGAATAGCTTCTCCAAGCAGGTATATGTTAGCGAATAGCCTTTCCAAGGTGGAATATGTGAGGGAATGACCTCTCCAAGGAGATATATGTTAGCCTCTCCAAGGTGGTATAAGTTGGAGAATTACCTCACCAATGAGGCATATTTTGGAAAATAACCACACCAAGGCGGTAAATGTTAGAGAATAACCTCTCGAAGGAAGTATATGTTAGAGAATAACCTCTCCAAGGAGATGTGTGCTGCAGAATTACCTCTCCAAGGAGGCATATGTTAGAGAATGACCTCTCCAAGGAGTTATATGTCAGAGAATAACCTCTCCAAAGAGGTATATGTTCGAAAACAGCCTCTCCAAGGAGATATATGTCAGAGAATAACCTCTCCAAGGAGATATATGTCAGAGAATAACCTCTCCAAGGAGATATATGTTAGAGCATAGCCACTCCAAGGATGTATATGTGAGAGAATAACCTCTCCAAAGAGGTATATGTTTGAGAACAGCCTCTCCAAGGAGATATATGTTCGAGAAGAACCTCTCCAAGGAGGTATATGTCAGAGAATAACCTCTCCAAGGTGATATGCGTCAGAGCAAAACCACTCCAAGGATGTATATGTTAGAGAATAACCTCTCCATGGTGGTATATGTTTGAGAACAACCTCTCCAAGGAGATATATGTTAAGAATAACCTCTGCAAGGAGGTATATGTTTGGGAATAACCTCTCCAAGCAGGTATATGTCAGAGAATAACCTCTCCAAGGAAGTAAATGCTAGATAATAGCCTCTCCAAAGAGATATATGTTAGAGAATAACCTCTCCAAAGAGGTATATGTTCGAGAACAGCTTCTCCAAGGAGATATATGTTAGAGAATAACCTCTCCAAGGAGATATATGACAGAGAATAACCTCTACAAGGAGGTATATGTCAGAAAATAACCTCTCCAAGGAGATATATGTCAGAGAATAACCTCTCCAAGGTGATAAATGTTAGAGCATAGCCACTCCAAGGATGTATATGTGAGAGAATAACCTCTCCACGATAGTATATGTTTGAGAACAACCTCTCCAAGGAGATATATGTTAAAGAATAACCTCTGCAAGGAGGTATATGTTAGGGAATAAACTCTCCAAGCAGGTATATGTCAGAGAATAACCTCTCCAAGGAAGTAAATGTTAGATAATAGCCTCTCCAAAGAGATATATTTTAGAGAATAACCTCTCCAAGGAGCTAAATGTTAGAGAATAACCTCTCTAAGGATATATATGTTAGAGAATAGCCTATCCAAGGAGATATTTGTTAGAGAATACCGTCTCCAAGGAGGTATATGTTAGAGAATAATGTCTCCAAGATGGTGAATGGGAGAGAATAACCTCTCCAAGGAGGTATATGTTAGAGAATAACCTCTTCAAGGATATCTATGTTGGAGAATAACCTGTACAAAACGGCATGTGTTTGTGAATGACCTTTCCATGGATGTATATGTCAGAGAACAAACTCTCCAAGAAAGTAAATGTTAGATAATAGCCTCACCAAAGAGAGAAATGTTATAGAATAACCTCTCCAAGGAGCTAAATGTTAGAGAATAACCTCTCCAAGGATATATATGTTAGAGAATAGCCTCTCCAAGGAGATATTTGTTAGAAAATACCCTCTCCAAGGAGGTATATGTTAGAGAATAATGTCTCCAAGGTGGTATATCTTCGAGAATAACCCCTCCAAGGTGGGAGATGTTAGAGAATAACCTCTACAAGGAGTAATAAGCCAGAGAATAACCTCTCTAAAAAAGTATATGTTAGAGAATAACCTCTCCAAGGTGGTATATGCTAGAGAATACCCTCTCCAAGGAGTAACATATTGGAGAATATCGTCGCCAAGGCGATATATGTTCGTGAATAACCTCTGCAAGGAGGTATATGTTAGAGAATACCTTCTCTAAGGAGGCATATGTTAGAGAATAGCCTCTCCAATGTGACAAAAGTCAGACAATAGCCTCTCCAAGGTGGAAAATGTGAGGGAATGACTTCTCCAAGGAGATATATGTTAGCCTCTCCAAGGTGGTATAAGTTGGAGAATTGCCTCGCCAATGAGGAATATGTTCGAGAATAACCACACCGAGGAAGTATATGTTAGAGAATAGCCTCTCCAAGGAGATATAAGTCAGAGAATAGCCTCTCCAAGGAGAAATATGTTAGAGATGAGCCTCTACAAGGAGATATGCGTTAAAAAATAACCTCTCCAAGGTGGTATATGTTGGAGAATAACCTCTCAAAGGATATATATGTTAGAGAACAGCCTCTTCAAGGAGGTGTATGTTTGAGAATAACCTTTCCAAGGAGATATATGTTGGAGATTAACCTCTCCAAGCTGGTATATGTAAGAGCATAGCCTCTCCAAGGAGGTATAAGTTAGGGAATAGCCTCTGCAAGGAGAAATATGTTGGAGAATAACATCTCCAATGAGGTATATGTCAGAGAATAAACTCTCTAATGAGTTAAATATTACTGAATAGCCTCTCCAAGGAGATATATTATCGAAAATAGCCTCGCAAAGGTGGTGTATGTTAGAGAATGGCTGCTCCAAGGAGATATATGTTAGAGAATAGCCTCTCCAAGTTGGTATAAGTGAAAGAATAGTCTCTCCAAGGATGTATATGTTCAGGAATAACCTTTCCAAGGAGATATATGTTAGAGAATAACCTTCTCAAGCAGGTATATGTCAGAGAATAACCTCTGCTAGGACGCAAATGTTAGAGAATAGCCTCTCCAAGAAGGTATATGTTAGAGAATACCCTCTCTAAGGAGGTAAATGTTAGAAAATAGCATCTCCACAGAGCTATATATCAGAGAATAACCTCACCAAGGAGATACAGGTTAGAGAATAACCTCTCCAAGGAGGTATTTTTTTAGAGTATAAACTCTCCAAGGATATATATGTTACAGAATAGCCTCTCCAAGGAGGCATGTGTGAGAGATTATCCTCTCCGTGGAGGTATATGTTAGAGAATAACCTCTTCAAGGAGGTATATGGTGAAGAATGACCTCTCCAAGGAGATACATGTTAGAGAATAGCCTCTCCAAGGAGGTATATATTCGAGAATAGCCTCTCCAAGTTGGTATATGTTAGAGACTAGCAGCTCCAAGGAGATATATGTGAGAGAATAACCTCTCCAATGAGATATATGTTAGAGAGTAGCCTCACCAAGGGGGTATAAGTAAGAGAATAGCCACTCTAAGGAGAAATATGTTAGAGATTAGCCTCGACAAGGAGATATATGTTAGAGAATAACCTCTCCTAGGTGGAATATGTTGGAGAATAACCTCTCAAAGGATATATATGTTACAGAATAGCCTCTCCAAGTAGGTATATGTTGGAGAATAGCCTCTCAAAGGAGGTTACGTTTAGAGAATAACCGCTCCAAGGAGGCATTTGTTAGAGAATAGCCTCTCCAAGGTGGTATTTGTGATAGCACAGCCTCCCCAAGGAGGCATAAGTTAGAGAATAACCTCTCCAAGGAGGTATATGT
>NC_057722.1:14374974-14443513 GCF_004010195.1 Chiloscyllium plagiosum | reverse complement strand
GAGGTATATGTTATGGAATAGCCTCTCCAAGGAGGTATATGTTTGAGAATAACCTCTCCAAGGGGATATGTGTTAGGGAATAGCCTCTCCAAGGAGGTATATGTTAGAGAATAACGTCTCCAGTGTGGTATATGTTAGAGAATAACCTCATCAAGGAGGTATATGTTAAAGGATAACCTCTCCAAGGAGATATATGTTAGAAAATAACCTCTCAAAGGTGGTGTATGTGAGAGAAAAACCTCTCCAAGGAGATATATTTGAGAGAAAAGCCTCTCCAAGTTGGTATATGTTAGAGAATGACCTCTCCAAGTAGATATATGTGCGAGAATAGCTTCTCCAAAGTGGTATATATTAGAGAATAGTATCTCCAAGGACGTATATGTTAGAGAATAGCATCTCTAAGAAGATATATGTCAGAGAATAACCTCTCCAAGGAGATATATGTCAGCGAATAACCTTTACAAGGAGGTATATGTTAGAGAACAACATCTCCAAGGATATATATGTGAGAGAATAATCTCTCCATTGAGGTATATGTTCGAGAATACCCTCTCCAAGGAGGTATATGTTCGAGAATACCCTCTACAAGGAGGTATATGTTCGAGAATACCCTCTCCAAGGAGATATATGTTCGAGAATACCCTCTCCAAGGAGGTATATGTTCGAGAATACCCTCTACAAGGAGGTATATGTTAGAGAATGTCCTCTCCAAGGAGGTATATGTTCGAGAATAACCTCTCCAAGGAGGCATATATGAGAGAAGAAGGTCTCCGAGGAGGTGTATGGTAGAGAATAACCTCTCCAAGAAGGTGTTTGTTAGAGAATATCCTCTCCATGGAGGTATATGTTAGAGAATAACCCCACCAAGGAGGTACATGTTGAAGAATGACCTCTCCAAGGAGATATATGTTAGAGAATAACGTCTCCAAGGAGGTATATATTCGAGAATAGCCTCTCCAAGTTGGTATATGTTAGAGAATGACTACGTCCAGGAGGTTTATGTGAGAGAATAACCTCTCCAATGAGATATATGTTAGAGAATATACTCTCCAAGGTGTTATATGTTAGAGAATAGCCTCTCCAAGAATACATACATGAGAGAATAACCTCTCCAAGGTGGTATATGTTCGAGAATAACCTCTCCAATGAGATATATGTTAGGGAATAACCTATACAAAAAGATATTTGTTAGAGAATAGCTTCTCCAAGGAGAAATATGTTAGAGAATAGCCTCTCCAAGGTGGTATAGATGAGAGGATAGCTTCTCCAAGAAGGTATATGTCAGAGAATAAACTCTCCAAAGAAGTATATGTCAGAGAATAGCCTCTCCAAGGATATATATGTGAGCGAATAACCTCTCCAAGGAGGTATATGTTAGAGAATAGCCTCTCCAAGGAGAAATATGTTAGAGAATAACCTCTCCAAGGTGGTATATGTTAGAGAATAGCCTCTCCAAGATGGTATACGTTGGAGAATAACCTCCCCACGGATATATATGTTAGAGAATAGCCTCTCCAAGGAAGCATATGTTAGAGAATAACCTCTCCAAGGAGGTATCTGTTAGAGAATAACCTCTCCAAGGAGGTAAGTGTTAGAGAATAACCTCATCAAGAAGGTATATGTTAAAGAATATCGTCACCAAGGATGTATATGTTGGAGAGTAACCTCTCCAAGGAGGTATGAGTTTGGCAATAACCTCTCCAAGGAGATATATGTTAGAGAACAACATCTCCAGGGAGGCAAATGTCAGACAATAGCCTCTCCAAGAAGATACTGTCAGAGAATAGCCTCTACAAGGAGATATATGTTAGAGAGTAGCCTCACCAAGGTGGTATTTGTGAGAGCAGAGCCTTTCCAAGGAGGTATAAGTTAGGGAATAGCCTCTGCAAGGAGAAATATGTTGGAGAATAACATCTCCAAGGAGGTATATGTTAGAGAATAAACTCTCCAAAGACGTAAATATTACAGAATAGCATCTCCAAGGAGATATATGTTAGAAAATAGCCTCTCCAAAGTGGTGTATTTGAGAGAATGGCCTCTCCAAGGACGTATATGTGAGAGAATAACCTCTCCAAGGAGGTATATGTTTGAGAATAACCTCTACAAGGAGATATTTGTCAGAGAATAGCCTCTCTAAGGAGGTATATGTTAGAGAATAGCATCACTCAGGAGGTATATGTTTGTGAATGACCTTTCCAAGGAGGCATATATTAGAGAATAGCCTCTCCAAGGAGAAATATGTTAGAGAATAGCCTCTCCATGGAGACATTCTTGGAGAGAATAGCCTCTCCAAGGTGGTATATGTCAGAGGATAGCTTCTCCAAGAAGGTGTATGTCAGAGAATAAACTCTCCAAAGAGGTAAATAGTTGCGAATAGTCTCTCCAAGGAGATATATGTGAGAGAATAACCTCTCCAAGGAGATGTATGTTTGAGAATGACCTTTGCAAGGAGATATATGTTAGAGAATATACACTCCAAGGTGTTATATGTTCGAGAATAGCATCTCCAAGAATGTATACATGAGAGAATAACCTCTCCAAGGCGGTATATGTTTGAGAATAATCTCTCCAATGAGATATATGTAAGAGAATAACCTATACAAAAAGGTATTTGTTAGAGAATAACCTCTCCAAGGAGAAATATGTTAGAGAATAGCCTCTCCAACGTGGTATATGCGAGAGGATAGCTTCTCCAAGAAGGTATATGTCAGAGAATAGCCTCTTCAAGAAGATATATGTTAGAGAATAGCCTCTCCAAGGGGAAATATGTTGGAGACTAACCTCTCCAAGGTGGTATATGTTAGAGAATAGCCACTCCAAGGAGAAATATTTTAGAGATTAGCCTCTGCAAGGAAATATATGTTAGAGAATAGCCTCTCCAAGGTGGCATACATTGGAGAATAACCTCCCCAAGGGTATATATGTTAGAGAATAGCCTCTCCAAGGAAGTATATGTTAGAGAATAGCCTCTCCAAGGAGGTATATGTTAGAGAATAACCTCACCAAGGAGGTATATGTTAGAGAATAACCTCTCCAAGGAGGTAAGTGTTAGAGAATAACCTCATCAAGAAGTTATATGTTAAAGAATATCATCACCAAGGAGGTATATGTTGGAGAGTATATGTTCGGCAATATCTCCAAGGAGATATATGTTAGAGAATAACCTCTCCAAGGAGGTATATGTTAGACAATAGCCTCTCCAAGGAGATACATGTCAGAGAATAGCCTCTCCAAATTGGTATATGTAAGACCATAGCCTCTCCAATGAGGTATATGTGAGAGAATAACTTCTACAAGGAGATATATATTGGAGAACAACCTCTCCAAGGAGATATATGTCAGAGAATAGCATCTCTAAGGAGGTATATGTTGGAGAATAACCTCTCCAAGAAGGTACTTGTTAGAGAATAACTACTCCCAGGAGGTTTATGTGAGAGAATAACCTCTCCAAGGATATATATGTTAGAGACTAGCCTCTCCATGGCGGTATATGTTAGAGAATAGCCTCTCCAAGGAGGTATACGTTAGAGAATAACCTCCCCAAGGAGATATATGTTAGAGAATAACCTCTCCAAGGAGATATATATTAGAGAAGAGCATCTCAAAGGTGGTATATGTGAGAGCATAGCTTCTACAAGGAAGTATATGTTAGAGAATAAACTGTCCAAAGAGATAAATATTAGAGAATAGTCTCTCCAAGGAGATATATGTCAGAGAATAGCATCTCCAAGTTGCTATATGTAAGAGCATAGCCTCTCCAATGAGGTATATGTGAGAGAATAACCTCTACAAGGAGGTATATGTTAGAGAATAACCTCTCCAAGGAGATACATGTCAGAGAATAGCCTCTCCAAGTTGTATATGTAAGAGCATAGCCTCTCCAATGAGGTATATGTGAGAGAATAACTTCTACAAGGAGATATATGTTGGAGAATAACCTCTCCAAGGAGATATATGTCAGAGAATAGCATCTCTAAGGAGGTATATGTTGGAGAATAACCTCTCCAAGAAGGTACTTGTTAGAGAATAACTACTCCCAGGAGGTTTATGTGAGAGAATAACCTCTCCAAGGATATATATGTTAGAGACTAGCCTCTCCAAGGCGGTATATGTGAGAGAATAGCCTCTCCAAGGAGGTATATGTTAGAGAATAGCATCTCTTCGGAGGTATACGTTAGAGAATAAGATCTCCAAGGAAAAATGTTAGAGAATAACCCCTCCAAGGAGGTATATGTTTGAGAATGACCTCTCCAAGGAGAAACATGTTAGAAAATAACTTCTTCCAGGAGGTATATGCGAGAGAATAACTTCTCCAAGGAGATATATGTTCAAGAATAACCTGTGCAAGGAGATACATGTTCGAGAATAACCTCTCCAAGGATTCATGATTCAGAGATGCCGGTGTTGGACTGGGGTGTACAAAGTTAAAAATCACACAACACCAGGTTATAGTCCAACAGGTTTAATTGGAAGCACACTAGCTTTCGGAGCGACGTTCATCACCTGATGAAGGAGCATCGCTCCGAAAGCTAGTGTGCTTCCAATTAAACCTGTTGGACTATAACCTGGTGTTGTGTGATTTTTAACTCTCCAAGGAGGTATATGTTCGAGAACAGCCTCTCCAAGGAGGTATATGTTAGGGAATAACCTCCGCAAGGAGGTATATGTTAGGGAATAACCTCCGCAAGGAGACATATGTTTGAGAATAGCCTCTCCAAGGAGATATATGTCGGAGAATAACCTGTGCAAGGAGGTATATGTTCGATACTAGCCTCTCCAAGGAGATATACGTTAGAGAATAACCTCTCCAAGTTGGTATATGTTAGAGAGTAACCCCTCCAAGGAGGCATATGTTCGGGAACAGCCTCTCCAAGGAGATGTGTGTTATCAAATAACCTCTCCAAGGAGATATATGTAAGAGCATAGCCTCTCCAACGAGGTATATGTTAGAGACTATACTCTCCAATGAGATATATGTTAGAAAATAGCCTCTCCAGGAGGTATATGTTAGAGAATAACTTCTCCAAGGCGATATATGTTAGTGAATAGCATCTCCAAGGTGGTATATGTTAGGCAATGTCCTCTCCAAGGAGGTATATGTTAGAGAATAGCATCTCCAAGGAGATATATTTGAGAGAATAGCCTCTCCAAGGTAGTATATTTTAGAGAATAGCCTCTCCGAGGAGGCATTTGTTTGAGAATAGCTTCTCCAAGGAGATATGTGTTCGAGAATACCCTCTCCAAGTTGGTGTATGTTAGAGAATGAACTTGCCAAGGAGATATATGTTAGAGAATAGCCTCTCCAAGGTGATATATTTTAGGGAATGACCTCTCCAAGGAGATATATGTTAGAGAATAACCTGTCCAGGAGGTATATGCTTGAGAATAACCTCTCCAAGGAGTTATATGTTAGAGAATAACCTCTTGAAAATGTTGTGTGTTAGAGAGTAACCTCTCCAAAGAGGTGTATGTTAGAGAATGGCCTCTCCAAGGAGATATATGTTAGAGAATAGCCTCTTCAAGGTGATATGTGTAAGAGCATAGCCTCTCCAAGGAGGTATATGTTAGAGGAAACCTCTCCAAGGAGGTATATATTCGAGAATAACCTCTCCAAGTTGGTGTACGTTAGAGAGTAGCCTCTCTAAGGCGGTATATGTTAGAGAATAACCTCTCTAAGGAGGTATATGTGAGTGAATAGCCCCTCCAAGGTGATATATGTTAGAGAATAACCTCTCCAAGGATGTATATGCCAGAGAATAGCCTCTCCAAGGAGGTATATGTTGGAGAATAGCCTCTCCAAGGAGGTATATCTTAGGGCTTATAAAACCCAAAGAAACACACAGAAATTGTTAAAGAGGAAATATAGTTTTTCCACTGCCCTCAGAATGGGAATTCAGATTTTAGAAGGTGTGGGCGTGTATTTCACTCGCAAGGAGTGGAACACAGAAATGAGGTGAAATGGGGAACGCAAGTAAAAATCAATTTCTCACCAAAAGAAACAGTGTTCAATATTTCACAAATTGATTGCCATCACTGTGATGAGGTATTGAGTTAACGTCTATGGCTGCTTTAGCATCCAGATGGAAAAAAAGGCTATTTGCATTCATACATTTCATTTCACTAATCCTGTTGTGTTATTACTTTAATAGGAAAATCTTAACTTTTGCACAAAATTTAACTGAGTTTGTAGGAAAGTGAAGACACTGTGTCATTACCCAAGCTGGACCAACCCATTCTCTATGTCTATCATTATAAAAAACAAGTAATTTCTCATGACATTGGTTTTTTTGAAGGGAAAACGTATTCTCTTGAGGTCTACAATAAATTGCATTGGTAGTATACCTCAATAAAACCATGTACAGCAATTTTTACCCTTTAAAGATAATTATTTTAATGAAAATCTATTCATTCTTTTTAAGTACACAATTTAAACATTGATCAGGAAGTTTAATGGCTGTCCTGTCCACCTTCCATGCACCAATCATACCTAAAATACTCTTCAAAGGGATTTTCACAACACTATTTTTTGGATGTCTGCTTACAGTTTGAGTGGAAAATAATTCTTGAATTCTTCATTTAGAACATTGAAACCTTGATCTCTTGCCTTACTCTCATGGTTTATATTTCAATGGTGAACTAAGTTTGCCATTTCCACTCTATTTAATATTTTCTCCATTTTTATAGTATTGCCTGTACTCACCTACTTTCAAGAATTGGGAGTTGAAAGAGTCAGTTCCTCTAACCTTTCTACTACAGTTTTCTGATGATGGAATTCAGTTTGGCTTTTCTGTATTGCCTCCAGGATTTGACTGTCTCCCTTGTGTTCTGGTGGTCAAAAATTGGACACAGTATTCAAGGTGCAATTTAATTACTGCACAGCACAATTCTGATGTAAGTATTGTTGAAACATGCCACCTCAGCACTTGCAAAAGTGTCAGAAGGATGACCTGATTCTCTTACTTTTCCCTCGAGGGAACATGAGAATTGAGCAAACACATTATCGTGTAGAAAATGCCACTGCACATATTTGAATCATTAAAAAGCAAGTGAAAATAAAATACCTTTATCTTTAAAATTATATTTACAGCCTCTACATTACTCGTAAAGTGCTGCATGACATCTAGGTCATGAATGATCTGTAATTTCGTCCACTTAAATATTGGAGTTTTATTCTCAGTCACTGTCACAAATTCTCTTTCTATCTACTATGGCAGAATGGACTACTCAAAATGATGGATTTATGAAAAACAGACAATAAATGAGTCATGCTGGGAAATTGGGAGAAGCCTTGACCAAAGTGAATGTGCTCTTAAACATGCTGCAGAATCCAGACAGGCTACAGCTACAAACTGACAGTATGTAATTAACCCAGCCACTGCAGTCAATACAATATACACCTGATTTTGAATTGAATAGAATCAACCTGAATGCCATCCCCAGGACAATCAGAACCTTGAGTTTTTTTATCACAAACAGGGGCGCCTCACACCCTTATTTGGAGAGGGGCTGCCTGACCTATGTGTGCGCAACACCTCCAGGAATAGATGCCCAAGGATCACCCTGCCATCGACATGTTGAAGCCTGATCAGGTCTAATGGATGGGGATGATTGTGCCCTGATTGACCCATTGGAGGACACTGAAGACCCTCCCAAAAGGGCTGGAACAACTACTAAATATGAGAATCACTGCAACACTACCCTCAACAGCGGGAACCCGAGACCAGCCACTGTGAAGAGAAGACACTTCTGTGACCACTAGGAGAAGACAACCAGATAATCATCACCATGTGGATCAAGACCAAGATCTAGTGTGGTGGTATATATGATCATCCAGAGTTAAGTTAAGGCACAAGATAGTCAATCAGATGCACAGTGTAAATTGTTAATTTATAGTGTCTTTTATTGTTATATTATTGTGTTAAATAAATAAATATTAATGTTTATTATTATTGAGTCGATTCACAGTCTCTTTGCTAGATATAAGAGTTAAACACAGTGTGGCAGGCACAACACCACTGACTCCACCACTCTCCCTTGACATTTGTTTGAGTCTGTACCCAGGCTGTATGAAAACTTAGATGTAGTTGTTGACCCTATCGTGAGTTTCCAGGACTTCATACCCAGGACTTCAGTAGGCGGTCTATTATCACCCCTTTCAAATAGCTTGACTCCAGCCCTGCCTCAGCTCATCTGTTACTGAAACCTTCATCTGTAACTTTGCTACCTCCAGATTTGAGAGTTGACTATCACCATGCACTGCTTGCTGGGGCTGACATTCTACCCCTCTGTAAACTTGAAGTTCCATGAAGGCCATGTTAAGTCCCAATTACTCATTATCCCTATGTTTACTGAGCTATATTACCTGTTCACCAGACTTGTCCTCTGGATAGCCGGACATCTTATGAACAGAGACTGAGCAAACTGAGCATTTATTCTCAAAGGTTTTGAAGATTGAAAGGTGGTCTCACTGGAACTTACAAAATGCTCAAAGACATCGACAGGGTAAATGCAGGAATGATGTTTCTCTTGTTGGAGAGTATAGAACCAGAGTACACAATTAAAAACTAAAGAGATCAGAGATGAAAAGAGCATTCTTTTACTCAGAGGATTGAGAGTCTTTGGCATTCTCAGTCACAGAGGGCTATTTTAAGAAATAGGCAGATTTATAACAACATGGTTATAGGGACAGGGTGGGGAAAAGGCACTGAAATCAGCCTTGATGAGATTGAAAGATTGGGCAGGGTCAATAAGCAGCTCTTGTTCCTAAGATCCTATCTCCATATGAAATGCACTGGGATGTTTTATGATGTTAAAGATGGTGCATATAAAGAAGTTTTTGTTGGTGTCTTTTGCACCCCTACTTTTTGCTACTTTTCTCTGCTGCATTCAATAACCCAGGAACTGTGCCCTCGGTAACCAAGGTATAAACTCTGGAACTCCCTCCCTAAATATCACATTACATTTTTCCTCCTTTAAAGGTAGTTCCAGAGGGCTGCTGTCTCATTAAAGAGAGACAACTGAAGGTGGCTTAACCTGAGGGGCATCACACCTCAAGTGAGGGGTAAAGTTGAGAAGGTGGAACCTACCTGGTAAGCTCAGCGGGAATCACTTTGCCCTACAAGCCAACCATCCAGCTAACTGTGCTAACTAACTCCCTCCTTTAAGATAAGCCTTAAAACCTACCTCCTGGATCAAACATTGTCCTCATGTTGCCTTATGCAGCTCGGTGCCAATTATAGTTCGATAAAGTTCCTGTGGGGTATTTTACTACTTTGACGAGGCTATATGAATTCAAGCTATTGTTGAATAATTCAATGTTATGTTACATTTCTATTTTTTTTCAGTTCAACCACTTATACTTGGTGAAATGATTTTCCGAGGATAGTGAGATGCTGAATATGTGAGAGCCCTGTGATCACAAGCCACAGAGTCAGATCGGCAGTTCTCTATTTTTAGTGCACCCTGAAGAAAAAGAAACAAAACCTTTGCATTATTTCTGAAGACGGTGCAGAAATGCAGCTGCAACTATCAGCTGATGATGTGTTGAAGCAACCCATTACACAGGGCTGAAGTCACAGCAGGGTCAGCTATGAATCACTTTTGTCAAAATAGGTTTCTTCATCCTTGCACAAGGAAGGGTCAGTGAACATTACTGCATCATCTTTTTTTCTGACTGACCCATTTTGTTCTCATTGCTAACCGATAGGCTGAAGATCTGACATTTACGATTTCAAGATGGAGAATAGTTTCAGAGGTGAACGTACTATCATGCTGTTTGTGTGTGGGGAGCTCAAAGCTTTCCTTTCTGGCTTTTGTGAGTGCTTGTAATTTAAATAATATTATTGAATAATTTAGGGATAACTTACTGAGAAAGATACACTTCCACTTACTGAAACAGAGAAATATGAGTTGTCTCTCTCTCCAATCAGTGGCTGCTGTTTGCTTTTAATGTTTGTTACTTCAAAGTGCCATTATGCAGTTGAAACAGGTTGTCTGTATTTATAGATCGACAGTCTCTTTCTTTTAAAATATTATTTTTGCAAAGTGGATCTCACTTAGTAACTGCAACTAGTTGAATGTTAAATATGGAAATCAATTATTTTTCAACATTTCAATTAAACAGACTGAAAATTCTAAAGGAAGCAGTATTCTCACAGAGAAAACAATTACTTTTCACTCACATTAACTGAGTGGGTTCAGATAACATTGCTAATGCTAATAACTGCATTAATTAAAGTTCCCTCAGCATTTGCACAGTCTCTTTCAAGACAGTTCAGAAGCAGTGCCCATAAGAGCAGAATCTGTTGTGTGATATCCTCAGGGATTATCAATATTATCTGAGACATTACACACATTATGAATAACAAGTAATGCATAAGGTATTGGTGTGGGAGCTGTTGATAAGCAGTTTTCTGCACCACGATGTGACTGTTCCAGGAACTAAGCTGGCTTTTCAAGATTCTCAATTTGATAACACGGCTCCCCCCTCTGAAGAGTGCATTTATTTTTGATATTAAATTAAATGAGATGGAGTTCTTCAGTCTACAGCAGTCATGGCCTAATGAAATACATCAGTTGCAGCTCCGTGGGTCCGAGTGTTCGCTCAGCTCCAACAGAAACTGATCTCAAAGTCAGAAAGAAATTTGTTCAAATCCTCAGTTCAGGGCACAAACCTATAATCCTCATGGACTTTCCGTTGATCTACCATGGGACTGTTGGAGGACTCTTCCTTGAAAGCAGATATCAAGTGCACACTGCTTCTATGCTAAAGGTCCTCCCTCATACACAATAAAAAAAAGATTGGTGTACTCTGTTTGACATGCCTCTTTTCAAAAAAGGACTCCTGAAATTTAAACAAAGGTGTGCTCAATGGGCTCAGCAAACTTACGAGTTAAAATGCCATACCCATGAAATCCATAGAAAGAGCTATGGATTAAACTGGGGTGCATAATACTCTTGATGTTTAAAATCAAACCAATGAAGAATATTGATTAACAAACCAATGGAGTGCATATTCCCTAGTCAGGATAGTCAGAGGCAATTTAGAATAAAATGTAGAATACTTGTTTCAGATTTTACCTTCCAAACTTTCAGCAGTTCTCATGAAAACACAGGGAGATTTTTAAATTATTAAAACAGTGCAGAGATGAGTTTCAGTTTATTGATGGCTCAAATTTATGAAGGAAATTGTAAGAACTTCAGAAGCACTTTTGCTTTCACTGTGAACAGGAATCTGACAGTAGCAGACCAGCCTTTCTGCCAACTTTCCAATGAGCAGTTAATCTCATCAAGTGATGCAAGATGAAGGAATAAAAAAAGGTGGCACAATCTTAAATTTAGAAATGCAAATTTAGGTTGATGTCAAGAAATTCTGCATGCAGAAAGCAATCAGCACTAGAAAAGCATTGATAGAGGGTAATGCTAAAAGTCCTGGGATCGTTTAAGAAACAATTGAATGATGAGGTAGATGGCTGTAGTTCTTCTGACTGGAAGCATTCTAATAGCTTTCCTCATAAATCTGCATGATCACATCAAGAAAACATGTCCTGAGAAGTGGAATCTTACCAATTTTGTTTTTGATAAAGTTTGAGGCCATACCTACAATGACAACCTAACCCTGCAAGTAGCAAGCCTTCCAGCTGAACCTTTCTGGGGAAAACCAATCGAGAGGGCACCTCCATTAATGGTCAGTGTAATGCAAAGGGGTGAACTCATGCCAGTTAGTTGCTGCATTGACAATTGCCTCGCATCTCCCACAGAGGCACTGACAAATGTGCCATGAGAAATGAGGATCAGTGCAGTCTTCAGAGGCCCAGAGACTGTGAGGGAACTCCATCAGCAGAGATGCATGTATCTCTGTAGGTCCCACTTCACTTGCAGAAAAGTTGATACAAAGCAAGGAGCATTTCACTGGTGAGTAAATGTTGGAGGCAGAGAGAACTGTGAGGAAACCTATTAGAAGTACAAGTAACCACCTTTGCACTGCAGAAGCAGCTGCTCATCTGTGCCATGATAGTTGTGTTTTTGGTATGAGTACATGACAACCTCCATTGGAAAAGTGAACAACAATGAAGATATAGTAGGCCAAAACATGATAGCAGGCAGATGACAATGGTATCCAAACAATGGTAAGACTTTGAAAACAGACAGCAAATGATGGTGGTCAAAAGCATCCAAGTGTTCATCCACTGTCGATTAACTGGAAGATCAGGTGAAAGTTGAGGGTAAACGTTGACAGGAGTGTTGGCATTGGGAAGGTTCTCAAGATGTCACTGGTCATGCTCCTTTCCAATGAATTACCTCACAATGGTATGTCAGAAGACTCTTAACCTCATGGCCCTTGCTTCCTCCGCACAGAGGCAGATGGGGCAGCTTTTCAAGGGATATTCAGACAGCCAGCAAGCATCTGCCATTGCAATGTAATGTAGTTTGTGCATGGAATCAAGCAGGGATGCCTCCATCTGTGTTGCAGTCACAGGAGCAGCACTATACTGTACTATGATAAAGAGGATGCTGAAACTGTCTTACTGCTATGAAAAAATTCACTTGGAGCAGCTTTGAGTATTTCAATAGAATGATAAACACTTTTGGTAATGAGTCCAGATCTTCTTGTTCCTGAGGAAATATGATGTACTTCATTTCGAAACCCACATTGACTATGGGTACAGAAATGGTCATGAACACTAGGTTCTCAATACATTTTGGGGATATTATGTTCTAAGTTTCTGGCAATGGCTAACTTAGGGGCCCTTATAGTTACATTGCCCTCTGTTGAACTTTGTCAGCGTGAAGCAGTCACTAGTTTCTCCATCCTACAGATAAATACAAGAACACAACACCTGACAACTTCCACCAAATCTTCCTTTGGAGTCAATCTCAGTGACCTTCTTGCTGTATGGTACAAATTTAGCTGCAGACTTACGGCTGATGCAACCGAACAAGTAAGGCGGGGAAGAGAGGATCTTTCTGCTGTTTTCCACTTGAACATGGTGGTACCAGGATGACAAAGAGCAGAATTGAAACATGATGCTAGAACCCTCTGACAGCTCACCATTGCTGGAAAATTAATCGTCAAGAGGTTTGATTCAGACTGATGGGCTGATGATAGGATATTCTCCACCAAATGAAGCAAGATTACCTATCCATGACTGCCTCAAGTCCAATTCAACATTTTCCCGTATTCACCAGTTGTATAACGTCTCATTAGTCACACCAAACGCGAGTTAATGCTAAGGGTCGAATGCTTAAATAGGGCATGCAACTTGATAATGTTGAATATAAATTGAGGTTTCTTGTATTTTGCTTGCAGCCTTTTAATTTGCTTTCAAGCCATTAGAGACTATGCTGTGTTTTTTTTATTTTTTTTCTTGAATAGATCCTCTTCCCCTGAGCTACTGCTTTTAACCGATTCATGTATTGCAATTATAAGTGTGTTGTTGATATTAGTAAATCAGTGGAGGACAATGAAAACACAAAACAGGCCTAGGTTGATTTCTTAACCCTTCTGGGGAAGAATGAGGCAAGATCCTAGCTGGGGAGCATTAAAAGATAATGAGATAATAACAAATAAAATTTGAAAGGGTCACTGGGAGACACTGAAAACATTTTCCTTTAAAGTGGCAATGCATTTCTCAATAATGTTTAGTTACAATTTCTTTAGGATGAGAAATGTTTCAGGTAAATGTGAAACCAATCTCTGACATAATGCATAACATCTCACCCTCCGCACCCTCTTTAAATAAATGCATGTGCAAAAGATCAAATTGACTTGCTTTGAATTTTTGAGAGGTTGAACAACATATAATGATATATGCTGAAGGAAATTAACAGCCCACTAGGCCTAACCCAAGCAACAATATTTTGGTAGCGTTGATAGATTATGCTGAATCCAATGTATCGCAGACTATTCACTACAGAGTTGCTTCTATTAACACAATAATCCAACTCCCTTGTTACAAGCCAGAGTTTTACTAAATCAGAAGAGGAGATTAAGGAAGCATCAGAAAAATGCAAATTGTGCACGATCAGACCGGTGCCCCTTTGATCATGAAAATAAAATGTTAATTCCAATAAATAGCAATTCTCCTCCTGGTTCTGTTACCGCTTTACAGGCTGTAATTCATCAATTTGAATAATTTCAACAAAAGTTCAAAACATTTCTGCAGAAGCTAAATAAAGAAATGCAATATTTTATCTGGACACCTAACAATTCATAGTCAACTAATTCTAACAGTGGATTTTTTTTTGCAGTAATGTAAAAGATCAGTGTGTGTATGCAGATTTAAAGCATCCTTTCAATTTCTTGTATCATTTTATATATCTTCACCCTGTTTAAAGCTAAGGCACTGTCATCATTGGTAAATAAAATATGATTAATCACCACACATATTTGACATATCCAATCTTTCCTTTTTAAATAATTTGTTTGCGGGATATGGAAAACATTCAGCATGCTAGCATTTAGTGTCCATCCCACATTCCACATGAAACCAGGAGTGTTGGACATTCTTCTTGAGTTGGTAGGTTTGAAATGGCAAAAGAGCTTGAACAATGGTACTAGATGGGGAAGTCTGAATCATTTGACAATAAAGAACAAGTGATATTTTAAAGTTTGTGAGAAGATTTGTAGTTCGGGTGCTCGTTGTTGTAGTTCTGTTCGCCGAGCTGGGAATTTGTGTTGTAGACGTTTCGTCCCCTGTCTAGGTGACATCCTCAGTGCTTGGGAGCCTCCTGTGAAGCACTTCTGTGATCTTTCCTCCGGCATTTGTAGTGCAAATGCTGGAGGAAAGATCACAGAAGTGCTTCACAGGAGGTTCCCAAGCACTGAGGATGTCACCTAGACAGGGGACGAAATGTCTGCAACACAAATTCCCAGCTCGGCGAACAGAACCACAATAAGTGATATTTTCCAAAAGGGTAATTAGGGAGAGAATAGAACCCCTCAAAGATCAGCAAGGCAGCCGATGTATGGAAATACATGAGATGGGGGAGATGCTAAACAAAGTACTTTGCATCAATGTTTACTATGAAGAAGGACATGGAAGATATAGAAAATGGAGAAATAGATGGTGACATCTTGAAAAATGCATGTATTACAGAGGTGATGGTGCTGGATATTTTGAAATGCATAAAATTCTCAGGACATGATCAGATGTACACTAGAACTCTGTGGGAAGTGAGTGCTGGACCACTTGCTGAGATATTTGTATAATCGATAATCACAGGTGAGGTGCCAGGAGACTAGAGGTTGGCTAACATGGTGCCACTGTTTAAGAAAGGTGGTAAGGACAAGCCAGGGAACTATAGACCAGTGAGCCTGACATCAGCAGTGTACAAATTGTTGCTGGGAATCCTAAGGGATAGGATTTATGTGTATTTGGAAAGGCAACTACTGATTAGGGATGGTCAACATGGCTTTGTGCGTGGGAAATCATTTTTCATGAATTTGATTGAGATATTTGAAGTAATGAAGAGAATTGATGAGGGCAGAGTGGTGGACATGATCTATATGGACTTCAGTAGGATGTTGAAGAGGTTCCCCATGGGAGACTGGTTAGCAAGGTTAGATCTCATGGAATACAGGGAGAACTAGCCATTTGGATACAGAACTGGCTCAAAAGTAAAAGACAGAGGGTGGTGGTGGTGGAGGAGGATTGCCTTTCAGACTGGAGGTATGTGACCAGTGGAGTGCCACAAGGATTGGTGCTGGGTGCACTACTTTTCGTCATTTATATAAAATGATTTGGATGTGAACATAGGAGGCATAGTTAGTAAGTTTGCAGATGACATCAATATTGGAGGGGTAGTGGACAGCGAAGAAGGTTACCTCTGAGTACAATGGGATCTTGATCAGATGGGCCAATGGGCTGAGGAGTGGCAGATGGAATTTAATTTAGATAAATGTAAGGTGCTATATTTTGGAAAGGCAAAACAGAACAGGACTTATACACTTAATGGTAAGGTCCTGGGGAGTGTTGCTGAACAAAGAGACCTTGGAGTGCAGGTTCATAGTTCCTTGAAAGTGGAGTCATAGGTAGAAAGGATAGTGAAGGAAGTGTTTGGTATGCTTGCCTTTACTGGTCAGAGCAATGAGTATAGGAGTTAGTAGGTCATGTTGCGCTGTACAGAACCATTGGTTAGGCCACTTTTGGAATACTGTATTCAATTTGGTCTCCCGCCTATCAGAATGATGTTGTGAAACTTAAAAAGGTTCAGAAATGATTTACAAGGATGTTGCCAGGACTGGAGGATTTGAGCTATAGGGAGAGGCTGAATAGGCTGGGGCTGTTTTCCCTGGAGCTTCAGACGCTGATAAGCAATCTTATGGAGGTTTATAAAATCATGAGTGTTGCTGAACAAAGAGAGTTTGGAATGCATGTTCATATTTTCTTGAAAGTGGAGTTACAGGTAAATAGGATAGTGAAGAATGCTTTGGTATTTTCTTCTTCATTGGTCATATCATTGAGTATACACGTTTGGAGGTCATGTTGAGGTTGTACAGAACATTGGAAAGACCACTTTTGGAATATTATGTCCAAATCTGGTATCCCTTCTATTGGAAGGATGTTGTGAATCTTGAAATGGTTCAGAAAAGATTTATAAGGGTGTTGCCAGATTTGGAGGATTTGAGCTACAGGGTGAGGCTCGGGCTGTTTTCCCTGGAGTGTCGGAGGCTGAGGGGTGACCTTATAGAGGTCAAAAAAATCATGAGGGGCATGGGCAGTTGTAGCCAGGCAGTCTGCTTCTTCACTAGTTATCTGTGAACTGTAACAAGCTCAGCTCCTTCCAACAATTGACACACAGTAGAAAAGGCAAGAAAAGCTTTTCACTGTGCCTTATTACACATGACATTCAATTCAATTCAATTCATGGAGATCTTAGTAATAAGGGGACTGAACCCATGCTTTTGTCATCATTGTGCATCGCAAACCAGCTATCTGATCAACTGAGCTAACTCTCGGTGAAGAAACAGCATCAAATTCAAAGAAAAGACCAATAATTGTGCAAAGATAATTGGCATATTTGAATATTAGACACAATATAAAAAGAGCTGCCGGAAGGTTAATAAGGAGGGAAAAGTTAGAATGAGCAAAATTTAGCCAAAAGTATAAGAACAGATCAGAAACCTTTCTTCTGATATTTTAAGAAAAGGCGTCAGCAAAGTTCGCCATTTGGTAAATGAGTCTTGGGAATTAATAATTGAGGATAAAGAGATGGCAGATGAGTTGCACAGATACTTTGCCTCGGTCTTCACAAGAAGCATCCCAGAAGTACTGTAAATCAGAATTGAAAGGATGGGAAGAACTCAAGAAAAATATGATGACCAGGGAAGTAGCATTAAGTGAATTGCTGGAAATGCAAGTTGATGTAGAGAGATTTGGATGCCTTAGTGCATGAATTATAGAAGGTTAGTATGCAGGTACAAAAAGTAATCAGGAAACCTAAGAGAATGTTATGTTTTATTGTGAGGGAAGTTAAATGCAAAAGTAAGCACAATATGTTTCAGCCACACAGGGCATTGAGAGATCACATCTGGAGTACGGTGTACAGTATTAGTCACCATACTTATACGAAGAGGTTAATATGTTAGTAGCAGTACACATTATAATCCTGGACTAATACCTATAATAAGTAGATGAGGAAAGGGGTGTAACAGGCTAGGCTTATGCCCACTGGAGAGATGACTTAATTGAAACATAAAAGAACCTGAGGGGACATAACTGGATAGATGTCAAAGGATGTTCCCTCTGTTGGGAGAATCTTGAACTATGGATCATAATTTAAAATTAAGGGGTCTCTGTAATTAAAATGGAGATGAAGAAACCATTTTTGTTGGGGTTGAATGTCTTTGGAATTCTTTTTCTGAAAAGGCAACAGATGCAGAATCTTTAAACATTTCTTGACTCCTGATTGTCAAGGGGAAAATTATTGGGGATATGCAGGAATGTCGAGTGGAGGTTAAAATCAGAATGGAAGCACAGTCTTAAAGGACTTAATAGGCTACTCTTGTTCCTTGATCATGTGTTCGTCTCTTTCATTCCCTCTTTTTGTCTCATTTCAAGAGAAAATAGGGTAAAGTAGGCCACGACAGCACTTTACTGCTCATTAGTGAGGTGCTCACTAGTCCTTAAACATGTGCAAGATCAGACTTCTTATTGATGTTGACAATCTATTTTCTTTTGTTTTTTTGCCATATTTTCCCAACTGATATGTCATTGCCCATATCCTTCATGGTCTGGTAAAATTTTATGCTTAGTACCTACTGTCTGGCTGCTCAGATCATAGGGGTTATTGGGCTCTTTAGTCACCAATTTTTGAACCTTAAGAACTGATTGGATTCTGCTTATCACTTGTAGTAAGATAGATTTTTTTCCTTTCAGGCTTGATCTGTGCAGTTTACTCATTTCAGCTTCAATCAGCATCTGAATATTGATGTCTAGTGTTAAATCTTCTTTGAACTTTACTAAATCTGGCAAAGACTCATCAATTCTAACAACAACTCTGTCTCTCAAGAAATTTTACTTCAAAGCTCCATTGTTGCATTGTTTCATGAACATAAAGAGATCATTTATGAGATTGTTGCTGGATTCTCCTGGATGAACTCTTGCATTAAATTTTGATGTTTAATGAATATTATTAGTTCTGAGATTCAAGTAATTATGAACAGCTTGAAGAACTTCATCGAATGAATTTGAATTTTTTTAATGCCATGGTGAGCTATAATATTATGAGCCATAGCACAAATTGAACATGGCAAAGTGTAATTACTTGTTCAACTTCAAATTCAGCATCTTGCTTGGAAGCAATTCTGTATCTAGAGAACTGTTTTCTCCAAGATCCTGTATTCTGTTTGCTCCATCTGTGAAACTAAATCTTTCTGTCAAAGATATTGCTGCTATCATGTCTGCCGAACACATTTATTTATTTTCCATTGTTCAAAGGCTTTTATTTCCTCAGTGAAGCATGTTTGTTACTTTGTACTGCTGTACTAGCAACTTTTCTTGTCCTAAAGTAGTTAACATGGAGGATTGCAACCTTCCCCAAGCAATATGGGTGATTTTTGCATTTGTTATCTCATTATTTATGCCTGTCCTCCTTATTGGCTTAACTGAATGAATCTCACTGGCTGTAACTACACAAGATGACTTGCTATAACAGATTGCTTAAGATGATTTGTGCTGTCTGTGGTGCTGCTAATTTTAACACCCATCCCCTTGCATTATATTCCAAGTTGAGTACCACTTCCGGTGGTCATAATGAATTATTCCTGCATTTATTGAAATTTAAAAGAGGCCATTTACTATGGCCTCAAATGTTTCCTTAATTTCATCTTCCATTGGACTTTGTCTGCTTAGGCTTCTAACTGGTCACATTATCACTTTGGAACATTGCTGGTGCTGAGATCTAATTCTGAATTACTCTGTGGCCCTTGATTTTCCTTGCTGTAGCGTGATTCATGGTTGCACACCACTATAGCACCGCTAGCTTTGAGCTTCACTTACATCTAGCTTTCTCAGCCTGAACTTTTGTTATACTTTATAACAGAAATTCTCTTTGCTCACCAAGCATTTCAACTTTACTCATAGAAACTCCCATGCCTCTTTGCTCTCTGTGACTGAACTTCTACTCAGAATCACCCCTACAATGGAGTTACACCTGATGTATTCTATAATTGTTGGGTGACTAGTGTTCAAGTTCAACATAGCTTCTAACTTAGACTTCTAAGCTTCTCTTACTCAGTTTAAAATTCTTTTTCCCTTTTACTACAGATTCTACCTGTTGAATTTTACAATATTTTTCTCTTCTACAGATTTATAAAATACTAAGCTTTTCCACTTTCTGTCAACACTATTAGCTTTCTAAATGCCGATCTAAAAAAACTTCTGTATTTACTGGTGTCTACACCACTAATTACCACGTGCATGATGAATCTTCACCACTGATCACCACATTATATAATGAATCTTTACCATTGTTCATTACGTTGTATGAACTGCTTAAATTATTGGTCACCATAATGTGGATCTGATGCCACTAAAATCATTTTAGGTTCAGATCTGCAGGTCACAACTGCTCTAGTGTGATAAAGGAAATCGTTAGCTGGACCAAAATTAAGAGGATTTTGTATTAGACACGATGTAGTTTATGCTAACTATCAGGTGCACATTGCATTGGTATGATAGACATTGTTACTGAGACTGAGGGAGACCTAGATGGGAGATCTGTCTCTTTCAGGATTTAGAATTGTTCTATCACCCAGTTCCACAAAACATCATTATGCTGGACAGTGCTTAACACAGTCCTTAACAATATCCCTTTCAGTACTAAATCCTTACAGAACACTTTGCGGTTTCAACGTTTGCCATGAAATGCACTGAACAGTAAGAAAATGAGCCACTTGATACAGAATATCCAGTCTCTGGTTTACTTTGGTGACAGCATGCATTTGTATGTTTGGCTTAGTGTATTTTTCAAGTAATGGTGATTACCAGGATTTTGATTTGGGGAACTCAAGTTATGGTAACCTATGTGTAAGCATGCTGAATGTCTCCTCCATAATCATTGCACCCCAACTCTACCTTGCACCGAGTATCTTACCTAATCCCACAAATCATTTGAGAGGAGACATACTTTTACTTAAAGTGCGTAAGATAATGTCCACTCTGATGGTGATAGATGAAAAGTCATCAGTCTACATCTTTCCCACCAAGTTGCCATATTCACAGGTTGGGGCACAGGCTAGCAAACTTCTCTGTCAATGTTATATTGCCACTTTGTGGATGACATAAGGTTAAGTCAATACAAGTTGCATAAGCTGAAAAATTCAGCCAATGCCGTAAACAAACTGTAGCCTTTAGCCAAAGTAACAATTATGATAGATATAAAATGAACACATGCCCAGAATTTCAATTAGCTTTCCAGCAATTTGCCATGATTATCACCAAGTTTAGAGCAATTAGCATTTGATCTCATTTAATTTGTAAAGCTACATTTTCAAAATTAAATCTTATATATTTTAAACTAGAAAATTACCTCAGAGGTTTGAAGCCTTATGTTTCATTAAAGTCCTATCCAATCAAGTACTGGATAGAATAGTTAAAGCAATTTGTCACTTGGGCAAAGAATCTTATTAAAATGTTCTTAATAAAGTCCAACCCCAGAGGACCTGAAAGGCATTTATAGATATAACCACTTTAATTACATATAAATCAATAGTGTCTAAAGTATAGTCAATATGTACAACATCAACATTAAATTTTGACGTCTGTCTTGTGATATCAACAAGACAACTCACGTTGATGTAATATTTCTGAGACTATAGAAGGCTCTTTAAAAGAACATTAGAGGAACAAAATTTGACACTGAGCTACATAGGATGGCCAAAAGCTTGAACAGAGATACATTTTAAGAAACACCTCAAAAGAGAACAGTGAAGTAGAGGGGCAGGGACAGAGGTTTCCAGAGAATCATAGGATTTTACTGTACAGAAGGAGGCCATTGTATTTGTACCAGCTCCTGAAAGAGCTGCCTAGGTAGTCCCATTCTCTAGCCCTCTCTCCGTAGCCCTCTAAATTCATCACGTTCAAATATGTATTTTGGAACTTCCTGTGGAATCTGCTTCCAGCACTCTCCCAGGCAGCACATTCCAAATTTGGACAACTCTCTGAGTGAAGATTTTCCTCACCCCATTATGGTTCTTTTGCTGACAATATTGAAATTGTGACCACTAGTTACTGACAGACCAACTAGTGGAAACAGAGTATCCTTCTTTAGACTGTCAAAGTTGTTCATAAGTTTGGACACCTCAATAATGTTTTCACATAATCTTCTCTGCTTCAAGGAGAATAAACTTAATTTCTCTAATCCTTACTTCCATGTAAAATCCTCATACCTGGTATCAAAATATTGCTTTGGTATTATCTCTATTCTCACTCCTAGAGCTCATTCAAGAAACATTTTGGAACTTGGGGTCTTGCTTACAGAAGGCATGGCTGGTGGAGGAGTGATCAACATCAGAAATTTGAAGGCAGCCAGAACTAGAGAATTTGGAGGATTATAGACTGGCAGAAGTTAAAGAGAATAGAATTTTATGGCACTGATGGTCTTTGAAGCCATGGGTGAGACTTTTTGCATTGCTGCCTGATCAGGTGCACATTAGAACCTGATCACATGTAACCTAGAACTCTGTGGGAAGCTAGGGAAGTGATTGTTGGGACTCTTGCTGAGATATTTGTATCATCGATGGTCACAGGTGAGGTGCCAGAAGACTGGAGGTTGGCTAACTTGGTGCCATTGTTAAGAAGGGTGGTAAGGACAAAATAGGGGAACGATGGACCAGTGAGCCTGATGTCGGTGGTGGGCAAGTTGTTGGAGGGAATCCTGAGGGACAGGATGTACATGCATTTGGAAAGGAAAAGACTGATTTGGGATGGCTAATGTGTGTGGGATATCATGTCTCACAAACTTGATAGAGTTTTTTGAAGAAGTAACAAAGAGGATTAATGAAAGCTGAATGGTGGGCATGATCTATTTGGACTTCAGTAAGGCATTCGACCAGGTTCCCATGGGAGACTGGTTAGCATGTTTAGATCTCACAGAATACAGGGAGAACTAGACATTTGGATACAGAACTGGTTCAAAGGTAGAAGACAGAGGGTGGTGATAGGGGGCTGTTTTTCAGACAGGAGGTCTGTGGCCAGTGGATTGCCGCAAGGATCGGTGCTGGGTTCACTACCTTTCATCATTTCTATAAAGGATTTGGATGTGAGCATAAGAGGTGTAGTTAGTAAGTTTGCAGATGACACCACAATTGGAGATGTAGCGGACAGTGAAGAAGGTTACTTCAGATTACAACAGGATCTTGATCAGATGGACCAATGGGCTCAGAAGTGGCAGACGGAGTTTAATTTATATAAATGTGAGGTGCTGCATTTTGGGAAAGCAAATCTTAGCAGGACTTATATACTTAATAGTAAGGTCCTAGGGAGTGTTGCTGAACAAAGAGACCTTGGAGTGCAGGTTCATAGCTCCTTGAAAGTGGAGTCGCAGATAGGTAGGATAGTGAAGAAGGCATTTGGTATGCTTTCCTTTATTGATCAGAGTATTGAGTACAGGTGTTGAGAGGTCATGTTGCGGCTGTACAGGGCATTGGTTAGGCATTGTTGGAATATTGCATACAATTCTGGTCTCCTTCCTATTGGATAGATGTTGTGAAACTTGAGAGAGTTCAGAAAAGATTTACAAGTATGTTGCCAGGGTTGGAGGATTTGAGCTACAGGGAGAGGTTGAAAAGGTTAGGGCTGTTTTCCCTGGAGCGTCGGAAGCTGAGTGGTGACCTTACAGAGGTTTATAAAATCATGAAGGGCATGGATAGGATAAATGTCTCTTCCCTGAAGTAGGGGAATTCCGAACTAGAGGGCATAGGTTTAGGGTGAGAGGGGAACGATATAAAAGAGACTTAGAGGGCAACCTTTTCACGCAGAGAGTGGTACGTGTATGGAATGAGCTGCCAGAGGAAGTGGTGGAGGCCAGTATGATTGGAACATTTGAAAGGCATCTGGATGGGTATATGAATAGGAAGGGTTTGGAAGGACATGGGCTGGGTGCTGGCAGGTGGGACTAGATTGGGTTGGGATAACTGGTCGGCATGGATGGGTTGGACTGAAGGGTCTGTTTCCATGCTGTACATCTCTATGACTCTATGACTCGTAACCAATGAAGGTTGGAAAATGCTGAAGTGAAAGGTAAATGGTAGGATACAGGTTAGCAGCAGGATGGTAACCATTAACTATTGGAGCATCAGAAGGGTCTGTGCTGGGGCCACATTGTTTACAATGTATATGAATGACTTGAATGGGGGAATGAAAATATTATCACCAAGTTTGTAGGTGGCACAAAAACAGTTGGAAAGGCAAGAGGTCAAGATGATAGAGATTCTATAGAGGAATGTAACCAAGACAGTGGGCATAAAATCTTTACAGGTGGAATATAATGTGGCAAAATATGAGATTAAGTACTTTGGCAGGAAGAAGCTTTTGAATGGAGAAAGACTGCAGAAAGCTGCCGCACATAAAGATTTGAGCATCCTTCCGTATACATCACGAGAAGCTGGCCTACAAGATCAGCAGGTAAAAGTAAATGGAATTTAAAACTCTCAAAAGGAATAGAATATAAAAATACAGAAGTATTGCAACAACTATACAGTACACTAGTTACATACAAGGCACTATTTAGATCACAACCAGAATCTTGTGAACAGCTTTGGTTCCCTTATCTGAAGAAAGATATATCGGCATTAGACACAGTCCAGACATGGTTCACGAGGTTGCTTATGAGTATGGTAGGATTGCCTTTAGAGGAAAGATTTAGTACCTTGAGTAAAGAGACTTAAAGGGCAACCTTTTCACGCAGAGGGTGGTACGTGTATGGAATGAGCTGCCAGAGGAAGTGGTGGAGGCCAGTATGATTGCAACATTTGAAAGGCATCTGGATGGGTATATGAATAGGAAGGGTTTGGAGGGACATGGGCCAGGTGCTGGCAGGTGGGGCTAGATTGGATTGGGATACCTGGTCAGCATGGATGGGTTGGACTGAAGGGTCTGTTTCCATGCTGTACATCTCTATGACTCTATGACTCGTAACCAATGAAGGTTGGAAAATGCTGAAGTGAAAGGTAAATGGTAGGATACAGGTTAGCAGCAGGATGGTAACCTGTAACTATTGGAGCACCAGAAGAATCTGTGCTGGGGCCACATTGTTTACAATATATATGAATGACTTGAATGGGGGAATGAAAATATTATCACCAAGTTTGTAGGTGGCACAAAAATAGTTGGAAAGGCAAGAGGTCAGGATGATAGAGATTCTATAGAGGAATGTAACCAAGACAGTGGGCATAAAATCTTTACAGGTGGAATATAATGTGGCAAAATATGAGATTAAGTACTTTGGCAGGAAGAAGCTTTTGAATGGAGAAAGACTGCAGAAAGCTGCCGCACATAAAGATTTGAGCATCCTTCCGTATACATCACGAGAAGCTGGCCTACAAGATCAGCAGGTAAAAGTAAATGGAATTTAAAACTCTCAAAAGGAATAGAATATAAAAATACAGAAGTATTGCAACAACTATACAGTACACTAGTTACATACAAGGCACTATTTAGATCACAACCAGAATCTTGTGAACAGCTTTGGTTCCCTTATCTGAGGAAAGATATACCGGCATTGGGCACAGTCCAGATATGGTTCACGAGGTTGCTTATGAGTATGGTAGGATTGCCTTAAGAGGAAAGATTTAGTACTTTGAGTCTGCATTCATTGGACTTAGAAGAATAAGAGATGACCTTATCAGAACACAAAACAGTTTCAACAGAGTAGATGTGGAGAGGTTGTTTCCACTTTCAAGAGAATCTAGGACCAGAGTGCATCATCTCAGAGTCGAGAATGTGGTGCTAGAAAATCCAAGGAGCAGGAGAATCGATGTTTCGAGCAAATGCCTTCATCAGAATTCCAGCAAAACACTCTTGACTCTGATCTCCAGCATCTGCAGTCCTCACTTTCTCCTGCATCATCTCAGAGTTAGGGATCACTCAATTAAAACAGGGAGGAGAAAGAATTTCTTCTCTTGTTGAGGTTGGGTCATTAAGTATATTCAGGATTGAGATAAACAAATTTTTAATCAGTCAGGGAATCAAGAGTTATGAGATAAATTAGGAAAGTGGAATTAAGGATCATCAGTTCAACATGGTCCCATTGAATGGGAGATAGAGATATGGATGAAGGTATCAGCATACTTAAAGTAAACCAGGGTCACCAGTGAAAATAGATTTTCTTGACAATGGAGAAGGTCTGCTCAGGGTCAAATACAATATCCTCAGAAAGTGACCAGCAAGTGGAATGGAGACTTTGGCTTGGGATTGGAGTTGTGGCAGGGGTATAGACAACAGCTTTTGTCTCCCCATTAATTAATTGATTAACTTAAATGAAACTAATGATTATTTTCTTCCAAGATTGATTTCTTCTTTCACAAGGTTAATGAAAAGAGCTCAGAACAATGATAAGAAACAGAATGCCACAACAGTAACATTTCAAAGCTCTTTCAACATTGCCAATATTCCACTGTTCCCCATCAGAAGAAACCAGAGGCAGAGGCAATGAGCTATCATGGGAGTGAGGAGACATAATTCAGTCCATGGGCTTTTGAGGAGGCTTTTAAAGGTGTGAAGACAAGGCAAAGAGGTTTTGTGTGTGCTTTCAGGTATTTGGACATAAATGACTGAGGACAAGTGGAGGAAGCAGGGAGCTTGCACTAGATGTGACACTGAGCAGGTTGCAAACAATGGGTTGGAGGAGGTTAAAGAGAAAGTGTGGGTTGAGACCATGGGAGATTTGTAAATCAATTCTGTGTGTTGGAGGATGCCAAGCAAATAAAGGCTAATGAGGAAGAGTGTGCCAAATGAGCAGGACTTAATGTGGGAAAGGATGTAGGCAACAGAATTTTGAACAAGTTGCAGTTTGTATAGCAGGGGGAGAATGATTTTACAGCAGTCAAATTTTGAATTGACAAAAGCTAAGAAACAAAAGGAACCCAACGTTTCCAAATCTACAACTTGAACCTGCAATATTTTAAAAACACATGATAGAATTGAATATAATCATTGAATTCTATCAATAAATTTTAAATTTTAAAAATAATTCTAAATTACTCCTTCTTCAAAAGTCTAGCATTTTGAGACTATAAACATTTGTTCCCATTGCAATATGAAAAAAGAAGGATTTGAACATAGCGAGTGTGTTTTTTCTCCAGTTATTGGTTGCTAGCTAGCAAACTTATGATGACTAGCTCATATTTCCTATACCTTTTTTTATTTTAAAGGCAAGCAAAGATGCAGAAAATTGAAGGATTAGATGTTTCTAGCGATGACCTCTTAGTCAACTCAAGGGTAGTGATATTATTATCCTGCATAAAGGCGAGATCAATCTTCTTTCATTTATCAAGCTACAGTGTGTTCTCAAAAAGCCATTTTTTCAATAAGTGACAATATTACCATTCATTAATATATCCACTTCTCAGTATGACATATTTATTAATGCCAGCTTACACTCCGTTGAATCTAGTGCCTGGGGGAGACTTTTACAGAGGTGATGTGATCACTTTTACAGAGGTGATATGATCCTCACATCAGATGGACCAAAAGGAGTCCTGCCCTGTGGCCATAGCATGTTGTGAGTGAGCTAAAGTGGGAGCACACCCTCTTTAACACAAAGAATTGATTTTCAAATCCCTCAAAATTTTAACCCAAGTATAATCTACAAAACCCTTTTGTTTGCAGCCCTCCCAGTATGACTTCTAGTGCGGACTCCAGGTTCTTTCCAAATGTCTTCAGTCAACTTAGACCTAATCTGTTGGCCAATATCTCCATCAATCACAGCTGTTTGCCAAAAGCTTCCTCCAAAAAAGGCCTATACAGTGAGATCAATTGGGGCTAATGAGTAGGCGGGTTTAATTTGTTGAGTGAGGGAGTTGTTTGAAGTAAGAGGGGGTGTGAGGAAAGTAGGAAATGGGTACTACCTATGGAATCATGTGGATAATAATCTCATACAGTTGTTTCATTTTTGAATTTTCTTTTGAAAGACAAACAGCCCACCACTGCTAACCACAAAATGGCAAGTTTTCACTTGATCCTTAATGAACTATCTAAATATCCTTGACAGGCACCCACCCACCTGTCCTATTATGGGACTGGGAAGGCAATGGGCTGGGTACTCTATTTTACATAGCCCAACTGGGGACATAAAGTCCAGCTCTTAATGTCTAAAAATGTTGTCGGGCCAATGCGTTCACATTCACTACAGGCCACTTCCTAACCATCAGCTCTTTCAATAGGTTTGTACATATGTACATATTCCAACAAGACATAATTCAAGCTGTAACTTACAACAGATGCACTTGGCACAATCATGTTGTCAAAGGATTTCACATGTAAAATCATTGAAATGCAACCAAACTGCATGATAGATGGTTATTTATTCTCATATGGATGAGATAAAAGATGGGAACTAAATTATCGTGAATACTCTCTAACTTGGAAGTTGCACAGCCTGTTGCAATATCAATGGCTTCTTTTCTTTAAGGCAGCATTAGGTGCTGATGGTGAGAATGCAGGGGGGAAATAGAGCAAATTTCTGGCCATCCTGACTGTTGTACCACTCACTCTTCATTTTTCAATGAAGCGTTATATTGATAGTTCAAGATTGTCTCTTTGCTCACCTGAGAGCAACAAGAATTTGAGAAGAAAATGACATTGTTTGCCAGAGTCAGTGCCACCTCCATGGTGTACATTGGCTGTGGGCTTCCTGGCAGCAGACAACTTGGATATTATATTGCACCCAGATCTTGTGCAGCCAATTTTACACAGTCATTATCAGAAAGGCAAGCTAAGACCTGTTGATATAGCTGTAAATAGAATGGAGAAGTTGCCTGAGCCATTAGGATTTTATGCTTGCTCACCTCCTCGGCTTTTCATCACAAATCATTTTAGTCATTAGTATACTGTGCCTGAGAAGCACCAAGACAATGTCTTATCATTAAGTTCACTTTGAAATGCTGGGTGCCACTGGAATCTTTACCAAGCCTTGTTCAGACCCAAGTTTCTGTAAACATATGCATTACAAGAAAAGTATTTTTTTGGCTCCTGTATTACTTTCAACTCATCACAAGCTGTTGATGTTTTATGAGTATTTCAATTAGAGTCACCTTCTAATAAATTAATGGGAAATTAATAATTTTATAATCCATATAAATAATACACATCACTGGAAGAGTTTTCCTGTTCAGGAAATATGAATAATATGAGAAATATATAGCACTAGAAGAATTGCCATTAACTTTAAATGTTCATTTTGTTAATCCCTTACACTGCTTACAGTAACGTACAAGAACATTTTCAACTGGTGGAAAATTGCATAATGCGCTGTTTAAACACACTGTCATTTTTAAATGAAGATGCTGCTTATTTTTAATGCTGTTTTGCGGTGACCTCAAACCTGGAAGATGGTGCTTACACTAAAGTTAGGCACTTCAGGAATGAATTTTGCAGCTATTTTCCTTCTACGTCACTACCAATACCTGATAACCAGATTTAATACCACACTCTTTCCAATTTATTATAACATGGGCACATTGTTTTCCATGTTTAGAGCAAACAAATCCTTTGGAAAGATATACATCAGATGTAAACATAATGCACTTCATTATGGGAATAACACATTAAATGTTTGCACATGAACTTTTTTTTTATTAGAATTCCATTTGAACTGATGATATTTTGAAATAAATTAATCTTCAAATGAAGAACATTGTTACTTTAACAGGGTGTTTACCATGCACAGTCATATTAAACCACTCTTTACATCAAATATTGAGGAAAATTAAAGGTCCCTTACTTCAAACCCCTGTGCACTCTTAGACTTAAAACTGTCTGCAATGTAATCATTACAGAGAAGAATGCAAGTACCATAATGACGCAATACAACAGCAGCACAGGGGAAGGCTATTACAAAAATCATTGCAATCAGCTTTTAAAGGAAGATGGTTGGTTAGTTGCTTGGAAGACGTGATTTTAGTCTGAACATAGAGAAACCAAAAGGCAAAAACTTTCGGACATCAGAAGCAGACTGTGGTCATTGCATTATTGATGGCTTTTTGTATGGAAAGTTACAATACTCTTTGTCCAGATGCCAATGAAGCTCTCCAAGCAGATGTTTTAAAGCATCAGATTTTCTCATGCCCAGGCACATCAGCTTTGCCTATTAACCCACACTCCACAAATTGGACAGCCAGCTGCCATAAACCTAAAACACAATGAACTCACTTTGTCAACTGTATCGAGTTATAGAGTCACACAGCACCAAAACAGATTCTTTGTTCGAACCAGTCCATGCCAAACGTAACCCCAAACTAAAATAGTTTCATCTGCCTGCACCTGGCCCAAATCCCTCCAAATCTTTCCTATTCCTGTAATTATCCAAATGTCTTTTAAATGTTGTAATTGTACTAACATCTACCACTTCCTTGGGAAGTTCAGTTGACACATGAACCACTCTCTGTACAAAAGATTTGCCCCCATGTCTTTTTTAAATCTCTCTTCTCTCATGTAAAAAATGCACCCTCAGCTTCGAAATCCCCCATCTTAGGAAAAAGACAACTAACATTAACTCTAATGATACCTCTCATTATTTTATAAACTTCTATGAAGTAGCCTCTCAATCTCCTACATTTCAGTGATAAATGTCCCAGCCTATCTAGCCTTCCTTTATAACTCAAACCTTCCACACCTAACAATATCCTGGTAAATCTCTTCTGAACCTTCTCCAGCTTAATAATATCCTTCCTATAACTGGGCAAAAAGAACTGGACACAGTATTCCAGAAGAGGATTCACTAACATCCTATACAACTCCTGACTTCCCAGCTTCTATACTCTAATGATTGAGCAATGAAAGCAAGTGTGCTAAATGCCTTTAGCACATGTCCCTGTTTACATGTGACATTAGCTTCAAAGAAGGATATACTTGAACCTCGCAGTCCTTCTGTTTTACAATACTACCCAAGGTTGATAAGTGTGGTGCTTGAAAAGCACAGCCAGTCAGGCAGCATCTGAGGAGCAGAAGAATCAACATTCCAAGCATATGCTCTTCATCAGGAATTCGGGTGGGGGGAAGAGAGGCAAGAGGGCTGAGAGATAAATGGGGAGGGGGTGGAGCTGGAGGGAAGGTATTTGGGAATGTGATAGATGACATTGAGGGTGAAGGTGATAGGTCAGAGAGGAGGTTGGAACAGAGAGATGGGAAAGAAGATGAATAAGTAGAACAGTTCAAGATGGCATTGCCGAATTAGAAGGTTGGATCTGGAATAAGGTGGGGGGAGAGGAAACGAGGAAACTGGAAATTGGTATATATCCAACCATTGTCTGTTGGATCAAAATACCTTGCTTGTATCCAGATTGAACTTCATCTGCCATTTTTTCAACCCATTGACCCACTTGATCAGGATTCCTTTGTCATCTTAGAAAATCCTCTTCACTGTCTACTTTGCCAGCAATTTTAGTGTCATGTGCAAGCTTACTGTCCATGCCTTCTATATTCTCATCCAAATCATTTATATAACTAACAAACAAAAGAGGTACCAGAACCAATTCCAGCAGGATTTAATGAGATGATCCTTTGAAAGTCCAATGAGAATGCTCAAGCTCCAGGTAAACTGAAAGTGAATGAGTTTTAAGATAGCAAGTGAGCAGCCTTGAGATACAGCTTGTTCCCTTCTGTGTCCTAAGTGTCAGACCCTGCAACTGTTTTCCAATGAGAGGCACTGAGTATTGAAGTGCAGAAGTACATCGGAGATGTACCATGACAATGAAGGCATTGGGAGATGCAAATTAACAAGATAAGGTTTGCAGCTCATGAAGCTAACAACAAGTAATAAGCCACTTCACAGAATCTCACTGCTCACGAGAATCTTGTATGAATCCTAAAGACTTGTTTGAAGGTGCAGTGAGTTGTTCCAAATGTTAAGGAAGGTCTCACCCAACTTCTCACAACATTCTCCCAAATTTCTCACCATAACTCACATCATTCAAGTCCCTTTTAGATTTCACCCTAAGGTGTAAAATCCTTATTGAATGAAATGCTGTCAAGCGATTTATTTCTGTGTTGCATTGATTCTGGATTCAATCTTGTAATTTAAACAATTATAATATAGAAAAGACAATTGTCATCCATCTGGCCAACTGCAGAGTTCAAAACCAGAATATACGCATCATTAACTCAATATTTTTCTTATCAAACGCCCACCAAAAGTCAGGACTATCAATGTTCATTTATGCGTAAGCCCTATACTTCCTCCTTCCACCTTGTTGAAACATGACCTCCTCATCAGACTGCAACATCCCATGATTTCACACTTCTCTACATGTTTCACAACACACATATTTCAAGGCCCACTAACATTTTGTCATGAATAGAATACAGATTCAATGATTTTCAACTTCCAGGGCTGTCTTTTGTCTCAATTAAAGATAGATTCCATATTCCCTTCTCTCCATCTATTAATACTAATCCCAACCTCATGAGTCTCTGCAAGAATCCTGCCAGAATATTATGAATGATTACTATTATTTTTGAAAGCTGTCCATCTGATAATGAGTATGAGCCTCTTTCATTCTTTTACTTTTCTTTCAGCAACTTTTGAATTATAAAATTTGGTTTTTGCCACTCATACTACAAATCAGGTTGTCCATTCCATACCCCAGTGGTTATACACAGCTTTTTTACAATTCAAGTGTAGCGTTAGTCCTTCTTGAAACATAACAGCAATGAATGGATTCTACATCATTACTGTTATACCACCATATTTAGTAACTATGATTTAGAATAGAATCTCAAAACTTTTATATTTATGGGCTGTATAGATATGAACCTTTGAGTTTTGAGGACTGAATTAACATTGCTAATTTTCCAAAGCCAAAATTATAAGTTCATTGTCGTGACAACTGCCAGAAGAGAATGATTTTGTTATATTTCACTGTTTCAGCCGCAGATATAAATATGCACACAGGTCTACCTCACATATGCTGAAAATAGTAGATTGATTCCTGGGCTTGTGAATTTTTCTCAAGAATTGGGATGATAACCGTCAACTCAAGACTAATGTCCACCAACTTGTGCATGTATGTAATGTTGAGGTAATGTGGAAAATAGAAGTGTGTAATACAGGTAGGAAGTTGTTCTCTAGCCAGAGATACATTAGTCTGGCCTGAGGAATTCTATACAAGTCACTACAGTGTACATATGAGGATAGTAAAACACAGCTGCATTGTGAAAGGTAGTCAGCTAAGTTAAACAAGGACACCAGTGATATACCAGCTGGGCATTGCTGAAAGGCTAGCCGAATAGATTACTGCTGCTATATACTTGTTAACTGCTTCCATTTTTAGTATATTCATTTTCTTACAGGAATTGTTGGAAGAACAGGTTCTTTATTTAAAGACAAAGTAATCCATCACTTTTACTGACACTGTTACTGTCCAATTTGTTAACCAAAGTTAATTTATTGGATATCTTTTCCTCCACTTTAAATGTATTAACTTTTATTGTTCATCAATATATATTCTAACAGCTGCATCGGTTCACTGAGGAAATGAAGACTCCAATAGCAGACAAAAAATTAAAATTGTTATCTCCTGGGTTTGTGGATATTAGCTGACAAATCTTCAGATTTTGCCAGGAAAAAAAGATTCTAATCAAAAATGAGAAAATTGGTTGCACTTGGCTTATAGCATTACAATTCAAACAGAATGAAAAGCCTAGCACTTCTGGGGCCCATCCATTTTAATGCAAATGAAACATATCGGAAATAGTCTCTTCCACCCATCCAGCCCTCACCCTCAAGCTGAAACATACTGTCAAACATTTTTCATTATTAAAAGTTCACAAGCAATAATTGCCAGTGTGAAATGAGTCCTTCAGAGCTAATTTTGTTGATTAGTTTTTTTTTTAAGAAAGCTGCTTTTCCTGATGGCACATCATTTAGTTACATAAATAGAAACATTGCATACTTACCTACAGCATATAATTTACAGAAGAATGAAGCAACAGAAGTTACCCTTTCTTACTACCAGACAACATTCAAATCCTGTCTGAAGGAATGTTAT
Organism: Chiloscyllium plagiosum; assembly: GCF_004010195.1. Taxonomy (NCBI): domain Eukaryota; kingdom Metazoa; phylum Chordata; class Chondrichthyes; order Orectolobiformes; family Hemiscylliidae; genus Chiloscyllium; species Chiloscyllium plagiosum. The sequence goes on along the minus strand of NC_057722.1, from coordinate 14,409,804 downwards.
AATTTCCCTAATGCAGCATGTGACATAACATGTCATTTTTGTTGATATGGGACCATCAAATTTTGTGAAGGTTTCAAACAGTTAGAAAAGTTAACCTTTCTTAAACAACAGGAAAAGATTAACCATTTGATTTTGGAACTTAACAGGGGCTACTTACTATTGAAGGAACATCAAATTGACAAACAAAGAAAGATGACCTCACCCAACTTAGGTCTCTTGATACCCAATGTCCTATCTGACCTGTTGCACCAATTTTGCAGCGTTCCTCCATCTCAATGTTCCGACTCTTCTCCTTGGAAGATTGCTGTTGCTATCCCAGCTCTTCAAAGTCTATCACGTGCTCCCTTCGCATGCTTCATGCTGGGATTACACGGCACAGTGTGTCTGGAGTATAATGGAAGTCACCCCTCCCCACCCAGACTGAAGCATTGGAATCTCATTTTCAACAGGCCTATCTGCTCTACACATTTCCACCATCTGGTGGAAATGTGCACCATATTGTTTCTAGGCTCAGCCTCAGTCAAGAGGCTGGATAACAGCATCATCGGCTATTTTTGCAGATGGCAGCTCTCAAGTCCTAGCAGCCATCCTTGCAAGGCATCCAGCCATTGGAATGAAACAGCAACCATGGAAGTTCTCAAGAATACAGGCATCCTGTAAGCTCCCACTTAAAAGATGTGTCACCAATGATCATAGATAACTTGGACATTGACTGAATAGAATTCGCTCCTATTAATGAAGTCAGTCATGAGTTGTGTTTTGGTGCTCTGAATAAAACATGAGCATGGTCTCTCACCCGCTGCACCTGGGAATAGCCAGCTTTTTGGCAGGGCCTGTTGATCAAGCTGTTGTCCTGGGCTCATCACATTGTAAAGTCATGACGCCCTTTGACCCAGAATAAATTGTATTGGAAACAGTCTTGATACATTTGTGGGATGAGGATTGAGACATCCTGCATGGTTTCCTACTGGATTCATTCGGATAATTATTGCATAGAACTGACACTTTGATGGCCAGCCACCTCTCAAACTGCAAGTGCTCCTCCAATCAATGACACAGTTTGGATATCCTTGTTCAGCAATGGCATTGATCTTCACTCAGCTGGAAGAACTGGCAGTGACATCTACAAATGCTTCTCTTCCAAGCCATCTTCTTCTGTGACTTCATGCGGACTTTGTTTGGGAGCTGCTGAAGGTTCTTACTCGTTTGCTGATGCATTTGCTCCTCCTTAACCTTGCTAGACTTCCATTTCAATGGAGCAACAGCAACAATAATATCTGTCCTGGCTGGATCCATTAGTCGTGGTTCCAATGAACCAATTTGGAGAACATCTGAAGCAAAATTATTCCTTCATAACATGACTAGCCAACAGTCGCTTCATTCAAAAGTGATCAATTAACCCGGCTTCACTATATTGTGTCATGGACGCCACTGACAAGGGAGACATGGGAATTTTCTACATGGATCTCTGATCGACTTGACTTTATTCAGATATACTCTTCACAACCACATCATGCAAATACAGTAGTGCAGTAGGACTACGGAACATTTGTTCTCTCTCCACCCACCTATCCATGATTTGTGCTCACAGAGAGGACTAGGATTAATTTGTAATGATTAATTACAGGGTCAGGATTTCCTGTGACCAGGATTTATGGCCAACATTGTAGGCAAATGCTTGAAATGTACATAAAGAATTTTACGATTGCAGAAGTCTTTAACATCAAATCTGTGTGCGTCTAATTAAAGCAATTGCACCTTGAAGGATCTCATATTGCACACAGTGGAAATTGCCCACATGGACAATGCAAAACAAATTTCCTTCACCCACTCTGTGTGTCTGCAGGCATTTACTTTTTAATGAGTATTGTGCGGTGGATGATGGAAGACATTCCACATCATGCTAAAGAGAATGAATTGCGGACTGTGCCTGTCATTATAGGAGGTGCTGCTCCTCCCACCTACATGCTCCATTCTGCATTGCAGTCCATGACACCCTAACTGTTTTCCTAATTAACCTTTAAACCCAACTATTGCTGGGATTAGACAAAGTCAACATGGGTTGTGGAAAGAAAATCATCCTTCATTAATCTTTAAGTTTTCCTGGAATGTAACTAGTAGAATAAGTGCAGACAAGCTAGTGGATATCGTGTATCTGGAATTCAAGCAGACATTTGGTAAGACACTAGTGGGCACTATTAAAGCACACAGAATTGGGGGTAAGAAACTAATAGAAAATTGACTGACAGACAAGAATCAGAGTAGGAATAAATACATCTTTTCCCTACATAATAGGCAGTCACTAATGGGGTATTTCAGAGATCAGTCCTTGGGCTCTAGCTATTCATGATATGTATAAATGAATGAGATGAGGGGAATGAAATACAATATTTTTTAGCACAAACTAGGTGGATGATTGTGAGGAGAATGCAAGGAGGCTTCAAGGTGATTTAGACAAGTTTAGCATGTTGGCAAACTCATGGTAAATGCAGTATAAAGTGGATAAATGTGAAATTTTACAATTTAGTGTGAGAAACAGAAAAGTAGAATAAATTGTAATATATTGGAAAATGTGGAAGTACAGAGCAATCTGGGTGTCCTTGTAGACCAGTCAATGAAAACAAACAGGCAGGTAAAGCAAGCAATTAGGAAGGCACATGGTATGTTGGTCTTCATTGCCACAGAAGTTGAGTTCGGAAGTTGGGATGTCTTACTGCTGTTTACTGTTATACAGGGCATTGGTTAGACTACATCAAGAGTGTGGTGTGCAGTTTTAGTCACCTGAAGAAAGGATAGGCTTGCTATTGAGAAACTGCAGCAAATGTTCACTAGACTGATATCGGGGATGGCAAGACTGGAAGTATGAGGAGAAATAAGTGAACACAAGCCCAATCAAACCAAAGTTTAGAAGATTGAGAAGGAATCTGATTATTGCATACAAAATTCGAACAGGGCTAGACAGATTAAATGCAGGCAAGAAGTTTCCCTTGGTTGGATAGTCTTGAACCAGGGGTCACTGTATCAGGATGGGAGTAGGTCATTTAGCACTGAGATGAGGAAACATTTCTTCACTCAAAGGGTGGTCAACCTGTGGAATTCATTACCTCAGAAGATTGTGCATCAAGGGGTATGGAGAGAAAGCGGGAAAATGACACTAAGTAGAGAACCAGCCATGATAATTTTGAAGGACCAAACGGCTACTCTCACTTCTAGTTTCTATTTTTCTATGTTTTTCTTTAACTATTCATCTCCCCAGTTTTCACCCAATCTTTTAGCCTATCTCATAGCTATGTCTGACATAATCATACAATATACCCCCATCAAAGGCTGGATTGTGGCCTCCATCAAAGATACCCCACATATTGTACCCTGTGCCTACCTATATTCACTCTCAGCTTTACAGCGCGAGTTACCTCCCTTTATAGTGATTATCCCTTCTTTATCCCATGTTATGTTGACAGTGTGTGCCAGCAGCTTACAAAGCAAAAATCAGCTCAAAATCTCCACACTTGACCTACCCAATTTACCCAGCACAGCACTGTCCCCTTACAACATCCTTTGATATAAAGTTCCCAAACTCTCAGGATTGACCATGGTCTACACACCAGACTGACTTGGGACGATAGTCTGACTGAGGAAAGACTAGCTCTCTGACTGATTACAGGACAGCTCCCTGACTGACTTACCAGTAAAGCCAAGACTGGTTGGACATAACCCATAGAACTGGCCAAAGCTCAAACTCTAGAATGTAAGGAGACACATCACTGATACCTGATTGCATAAGTGACCAAAACTCTTCAGATGATGGACTGTGGTGACACCTGACTGATGACAGTTCTCCTTGACTGGACGAAGGTCTACTCAGCTTTGACTTTTAGACCTAGCCATTTGGTTGAAGCAGGTGTTTGCTTTGTAAGCTGCTGGCACACACTGTCAATGTAACATGGATGCAGCATGGTGTCATTCAGCAATGTGACTGCCCACTTTACTGTTCAGTATTGGCGATCACTAAGAAGCAGGGTCAGGTAAGAAGGAAATGCTGTAAGCAACCAAGAAAGTGTAAAGTTTGTGTGCAGAAAAAAGGCAAGCTAACAGCTCTGTTTTGATGCTCGAGATGGGTGCAGGATGGCAGCAGCATTGCATGTAGGGTGGTAGTGAGCTCCAAGGTGCAGCATTGAAGTGCTATAATGTATTATGTTAGCCTGAGGTGTGCCATGATGATGTGGTGAAGCTGGTGCCTTGCCAATGCCGATCTCCATTTACAGAAGGTGTTTGCTGCTTGTGGAGTACGCCCTGAGGTGTTGGGGAATGTTGGCCAACATGAAGACCCAGAAAAGATGGGTAGATGGCAAACTATCCCCCCCACCCCGGGGTAACCATTCTGATTTTCAAGTCAGAATTCCATGCATACTTTCTCACTGCAGCCTGGGAGATTGAGGTGAGCTTGGGTAATAATGGAATTCCCACGTAGATGCGACAGTCAAGAATTTCCAGGCAGCTCAGGAAATTCTGCATGTCCATAAGATCACTCACCAACTTCTACAGATGCACCATAGAAAGCATACTGTCCGAATGCTTAATGGCCTGGTATGGCAACTACTCTGCCCAGGACCATAAGAAACTACAGAATCTGGTGGGCACAGCCCAGACCATCACGGAAGCCAAACTTCTTTTAATGAACTCGTTGTCCCATTGTCATAGAAAGGCTGCCAACGTCATCAAGTCCTATCGCACCCTGTCAATGATCTCCTTTAGCCTCTTCCGTCAGACAAAAGATACAGAGCTTGAATACATGCACCAGCTTGTTCTCTGCTGTTATTAGACTAATGAATGTACTCCCTAACTTCAAATAGTACTGATCTTGCCTAGCATATATGCTCTGTGAGACGTAAGCTGTATGCCTCTGTCCAAGTACCCTATGATCTGTACATCCTTGCTTGCTATGATCTGCCTGTACTGCTCATAAACAAAGCTTTTCACTGTACTTAGGCACATGTCACAATAAAAGAATGAATGCATCAAGTGTTTATGTTCACAAAAGGTCCTTTGTCACTGATTAACAAGATTCTCATCTACCTACTGAAAGTTAAAGAGTAAGTTAGGCATTTTTCTTGACATTGAGTCTAATTATTTCATTCTCACTATCCTCTTCTAGTTTTCTCTCCATTACCCATATCACTCAGACTGCGGGACAACTTTCCTGTATGAAACAGTTTTCTGTTATGAACAACAATGGATGCTCTTCCATCCTTCCCACTTTAGCCATTACTCTTACACCATACATTCCAGCATTGAAACGTGTGTAAACTGACTATGCTACAGTAACATTGAGTCTGAGCAAGTTTAGAGACCAAGGACAACAGAAAAGCAAGCATCTAGAAATCTAATTTTTTTTTCAAACCAGCAACAGTAAAACTTTGCCCCATCTTTTGGAATGTTGTCATATTTTGTACAGTAGAGTACTCACTCATATTATGAGAATAACGTATTAAACCAAGCACAAATTCACAACACAGTTCGGAAAACACTTCCTTGAAGGGTTAAAGCCAAAGGCGATATAAGATGCAAAGCTGACCCACATAGACACGGAGGATTCTACATTGAAATGCTGCCTGGGTGACCTTATCTGGGCTGGAAGCAAGCGTGCTATAATTGGCGTCATTACTTAGTGAAGTGAAAGAAGCAATCATTCTGCTTCTGATCACTGTTCAGTGACCCTTGATGCAAAGGTCATGGTTGAGAATAGAATTGGATTTGACTGTGCTGACTGAACATTATGCCATCATTCATGACCTATACACAAAAGCATCATACAGGATATTGTGTTGCCTCATGATCAATATATTTTTATGCTCATGATCAGTATACCTTCATGCTCATGATCAGCATACCCTTATGCTCCTGATTGCATCACTATATCAAGACAGCACAAAGCTCTCATGCTCTGTTTGTATGACATGTCACTGGAAACATGCTCCTCCATTCTGGTAAATAGCTTCATATTAGCTCAGACAGTCAGGAGATAACCTAAACATTGTTGCATCAGGTAAAATACCCTGTTGGAGGCATAATCACATCAGAGGACAGTATCATCTTCCTGACTGTTCCTGTCAACCCTAAACCACACAAATATCCTCTCACTCGCAATTTCTCTGAACCCCGCCCTTGGCAGGAGCCACTCTCCCCAATCACCATTCAGTCTCATCGTCATGCAAGAAAGTACGCAGATTTGACTGACTAGCAACATGAAAGACCTTGGAGAATGGTCTGTTAGTAATGTGACAGTAAAATGCGAGGTTGGTATTTCCCTGAATGCCACAGATTGTATGATTTAGTCACAAGGATGTGTCACAAACAGCATTTGAATACAGCCCATGTCTGAAGACAGACGTTGTGCTTGTTTTCTCCTTCACCAGTCATGCCAAGCTTGTTGGTGTGAGAGGAGGTGATGGCCCAATGACATTATCCATCAACTGTTAATGCAGAGACCCAGTTAATGTTCTGGGGATCCACGTTCAAATCCTGTCATGGGTAGATGGTAGAATTTAAAAAAATAAATCTGGAATGAATAAGGGTGACCAAGAATACATTGTTGATTGCTAGGAAAAACCCATCTGGTTCACTAATGTTCTTATCTAACCTGGCCTACATGTGATTTCCAACCTATAAAAATACAGTTAATTTCTAACTGCAGGGCAACCTTGATTATCCAAATGGCACGGGTAGGGAGCATTTTGTTCAGATAATCGAATGTTCGGACAACACAGTTTACTCAAGCATCAGGACCTTGAGATCTTATTAGGACAATCCAAAATTCAGATGATCGATGTTGAGATAATTGAGGTTGTATTGTATTATAGAAAAGATAAAATTAAACTAGAAAGAATGCAGAAAACACTTACAAGGATGCTGCCTGAACTGGAATGTTCGAGTTATAAGGAGAGGCTGGATAGGCTGGGAGTTTTTTTCCTTGGAGTGTAGGAGACTAGGGGTGACCTTATAGAGGTCTATAAAATCATGAGAGGCATAGATAAGGTAGGTAGTCAACAGCTTTTCCCCATGGTAGGGGAGTCTAAAACTAATAGACATACATTTAAGGTGAGAGGGGAGAGATACCAAAGGGTCTAGAAGAGCAATGTTTTCACACACAATTTGGTGAGTGTCTGGATGAGACTGCACGAAGGAATTGTGGAGGCGAGTACAATTTTGTCATGGATGGGATAGGTATGGAGGGACATGAATCAAATGCAGGCAAATGGAACTAGATCAATTGTGGAAACTAGGCAGCGTGAACAAGTTGGGTCAAAGGGCCTGTTTCCATGCTGTAAATGTCTATGACTGCCCCCTCAGATGGGTAATATATGATGGCCTAACCAGCAATGGATGCCCTCATTACTGGGATGAATAAAAATAAAAACGAAAACCACACAACCAAGGACGAACATTCCCATTTCTGATTGTAAGGGAAGGTTAGCAATATAGAAATTAAAAATGGTTGGGCCTAGCAAGCTACCCTGCAAATATCCGACAGTGATGTCTTGGGTTGAGGTGATTGGCTTCCAACAACAATCTTCATTTGTGTTAGTTGTGACTCCAACCAGCTGAGCTTTCTGCCAGGTACTCCAGTATTTTGCAGGGATGCTTGATGTTGTACTCAGTTAAATGCTGCCTTAATGATAAAGACAGTCAATGCCACCTCTGGAGTTCATTTCTTTTTTACATGTATGAAAGAAAGCTACAATGTGGTGAGGAACTGAATGGCCTATCAGAACATAAAATGAGCATTAGCGAGCAGTTTATTGTTCAGTGTATGCCAGATGATAGCACTTTCAGCCACATCCTTTCCCAATTTTATGAAGATCAAGTATAATTGGCCAGATTAGATTTACCCTGCTTTTTCTATGACAGGATATACCTCGATGGTTTTCCACATTGTCAGGAAGATGCCAGTGGTATCGTAACAGTTTGTCTTTGGCACAGATTATGAAGTACAAGTTTTCAACTGCTGGAAGTCTTTCAGGGCCCATTTTCTTTACAGTATCAGCCAGAATTCTAGGATCAGCAAGCATAGAGTCCTACAGCATGGAGAGAGGCACTTTGGCCCAAACTGATCCATGCTGACTAAAATACCCATCGATGCTAACCCCATTTCCTTGCACTTGTCCCACATCCTTCTAATCTTTCCTATCCACATAATTGTCCAAATGCCTTTTAGATGTTGTTTGTGTAGCCGCCTCAACCAATTGCACTGGTAGCTCATTCCATTTGCATACCACCCTCTGTGTAAGAAGTTGCCCCTCCCGTGCCCTTTTATTCTTTCCTCTCTAACCTTAAACCGATGCCCTCTAGTCCTCAATTCCCTAACCCTGGGAAAAAGACTGAGCACATTCACCCTATCCATGCCTCTCATGATCTAAGAACCCCCTTCATTCTGCTATGCTCGATAGAAAAAGGTCCTAGTTTGTTCAACCTCTCCCTATAACTCAGACCATTGAGTCCAGGCAACATCCTTGTAAATTTCTTCTGCACTCTTTCTAGTCTAATAACATTCTTCTTATAGCAAGGTGACCAAAACTGAACACAATATTCCAAGTGTGGCCTCACCAACGTCTTTTTTAACTGCAACATAACTTCCCAAGTTCGATACCAAAAGAGAAAATGCTGGAAAATCTCAGCAGCTCTGGCAGCATCTGTAAGGAGAGAAAAGAACTGCCATTTCGAGTCTAACTGACCCTTTGTCTCAAATTTGATGCTCAGTGCCATGACTGATGAAGGCCAGTGTGCCAAAAGATTTCTTCACTGCCTTGTCTACCTGTGACTCCACTTACAGAGAATTGTGCACCTAGCTCCACCTCATGGCTGCTGCGGCGGAGGCCCCTTTGGGTTCCTGGCAGCATCTGCATCTATGAAGGCAGCAGCATGGGTGGGTTTGGGGCCAGTATGAGACCCAGTGGCATCAGCAGCAGCTGCATTGGCACGATGGGCCCAAAGCTGGTGCATGGCGATGGAAGAGTCAGGTTTGGACCTGTGTGGTACCCAGCAGCATTGATGGCATCTGCATTGGCAGGTCTAGTGAGAACTCATAGTAGCAAGGGTGTTGAAAAGTGGGGAGTTTCATTCCAGTGGCAGTGACATGGCCAAAGGAACTCAGGCCTGGCCAGCAGGCCCATGGCGGAGCACTTAGCAAGAAGGACTGTGAAGTTGAACACTTTTCTTATTTCATTTTCTATGTTTTGGTTTATTTTTCCATGCTTTAAGATGGCTCTGGAAAGTGGGGACACTATGCAACACTTTTAATTATATTTTGTAGCATGTGAGAATAAATAAATCAAATAAATCAAATCAGAATAAGAACTGAAGCTGCTGTAAATCAGGAAAAAAAGCAGAAGTTGCTGGAAAATCAGAATAAGCTCGAGGTTTGAGCAGAAAAAGTCTTGTTCAATGGTCCCTCTGCAAGATACATGCGAGCATGATGGGTAATGCCAGGATTTGACTCACCAAATGTCTGCTGATGTTCATATAGGACTAATTTCATTTCGTGAATAACAGATTTGAAAGAGAATAGAGGAAAGTGAGCGATCTAACATAACCTGCACTCAGCTGCCAGGAGTGAATGCAATTCATTCCTTGAACAAATTATTCCTGCATATTAAGGCGTGAAATGTTTCCAGTTCCCTCCACTACGTCTCTCAAGAAAATCATCTTAGATCATTGGGACCTCCCCAATTCTCTGTCAAGATTTTCTCCCTTAAAGCTGTCTTTGAAACCTATGTTTTTGGTCAAGTTTTAGTCACGTGTTCTAACACCTGCTTCTATGGTTCGGTGACATGTTGTTTTACAATGCTTCTGTGAAGTGCCTTGAAACCTTTAGCATGTTAATGGCACTAACAACAAATTATTGTTGTTATCCAAGTACATCTTCAGCAACATGAGGAGCCAATAGTTTGATAGTAGGAGTGGGTGAATATCTTGAAAAACATGACAAATTCTTAGAGCAAACAGTTTTGACAGCAGAACATGAGTTTGAGAGTTAATCAGTCCCAGTTCAAAGGATATGCTAAAGTGGAGGTGAGTGTTATTAACATTTCATCAACAGCTTTAAGATAATGTTTTTAAAAATGAGACTGGGTTTTGGCAGTCTAATACAGACTTCCACTCTGCTCCACATTACTGAAAGAAGATCCTGATCAAGGCTCCTTCAGATATGTGGAGCCCGATTTTAATTCTAACAGGTCTCCCACAGTGGAGAAATGCTGGGGATGGCAAACCACATCCCCTTTCTCACTGCAGGCTGTTGATATAAACTGATATAAACAGCATCATACACAACCACTTTGACAACTCCTGTCAAAGTGAGGGGCTAAGTTCCCAGGAAGGTAGGATGCCAGGTGAGAGGGGAATGATGGGGTAAAGGTGCCAAGTCCTAGGGGAAATCAGTGAGCAGGAGTGTCATGTCCAGAGAGGGGGTGACTGGGTCCAGTGGTGGCAGAGACGTTGGCTCCAGCGGTGGGGAACAGGGGATGAGGCCAAGGGATGCAGGTGGATGATGCTGAGTTCATAGTATGGGATTAATTGGATTCTGTGACAGGGCAAGAAGGGTTGAGTTCAGCAGCACAGGCAGGGGTCATATCAGATCTAAGGAAAGGTGGTGGGAGTCTGTCAGATCCTGGGCGGAAAGAGAAAGAGAGGGTCTGGTGGTTTAAGGTTTGGGAGTGAAAGAAGTCAGGGGCAACTGTAGTTAAAGGTATGATACGTAAGCTTAGCGATCAGCTGAATATTTGCTGAGGAGCTGGGCTAGGTATTTAATAGCCCAATGTGTCTTGAGTAAATATTTACTTAACTTCAGCAGAACTCTCTGAATTCCCCAATTTAAACAGAAACAATTGGCAGTAATTGGAGAACTGCACAGTGGAATCTTCGATTTCCCAGGCAGCTCCTTTGGAGTCTGCTACAATGGGGATGCTGCAGGTTGGTCAACTCCCCTTTACACTGCAGAAATAATTGTCTGGCTATTGGAAAAGCTGGGCCAAATCATTTCATGTTCACCAAGGGACAACTGTCAGTGCTGAATTCATCCAGGATTTGTTTACTGATGAAAAACAAATGAAGTCTCTTTTACAAACTTAAGCTCACGTAACCCAGGAAACTCTGCACAGGGAGTGGCAAAGACATAAATGGGCCAGATCTTCCAGTTGTGAGACAGCCAGAGACCAAATGCTACCTGAAAAACGCACATCAGAACCTCTCATAGGTCCCGATGTATTGACTAGTGATAATTATCCATTTTAGCCAGAAACAGTTAGAGAGAGTGAAGCTTCCTGTACATCCTGGCTAATATATAACTAATCCACCACCAGGCCCTCCCCAAGACTATGCTCAACCCTCCTCCATCAATCACTAATTCCCATGAATTACTCTTTCTCCCCGAACATTGACCTAACACACCACACCCTGCTCCACCCAATCACCATGGTCCAGCAAACCAACCTTCCCCACAGAAACTGAATGCCAGTGGCCCTCAGCCACTACCCCACATCATCTGACCAGGCTTACTGTCTCCCCACTGATTTCCAGCCAGTAGCCTCTCACCTACCTGGCACTTGATCCCTTTACCTACCCTTTGTCTACTTACAATCCTTTCCCCCGAACTTACCTGACATACTTGCCTTCTCTCAGTAGCTGTAAAAGTGGCTATGGGATCTTTAAACAGGGAATATTGCAGATATTACTGTAAAAAGAGTCACATAGTTGCTGTAATGATTCACTCCACTGCTGTGTGCACAGACTGCCAGATTGTTCCATCTGGAAAACTCCTGGAACACTAAGTGGTAATCTTTTCTCAGAACAGTGCTGGAAATAGAATTCCAATACAGATTGGAAGATTCAGGCCAAAACAACTTCCCGAGCTAAATTTCCCAAGTGTAACACACCAGAAATGGTGAACTTAATCATAAGAAATTAGATTAAGATTGCAATTCGCAAGTCTAACTGGTCTGTAATCCACTTTGATTGATAATATTCCTAACCATAATTCAGTTGCCTTTGTGCTTTAGAATCCCAGTTTCAGCAAGTTAGCATCCTTGAGAATGTTCTGGTGACATTGTCTATGTTAATCACTTTGTTGGCTTTAATAATCACTTGTACAGAAAGATTCAGATAAATGCACTGCAGTGTGTTACTGTTTAAATCAGAATTAGAATTAGGTTTATTGTCACATATACTCAAGTACAGAAGTACAGTGAAAAGTTTACAATGTCACCCCCTACAGTGCCATCGTAGGTACAAAGTTCTTAATACAAATCTTGGATTGGTCCTCAAAACTGAACAGAAATTGTGCTCATTTTCCCTACATATTTTGAACAGTGTATCCCAAGCTATAGTGGGAAAAAAAGCTTATGTTTAAATTTTTGGTGCCATTTTGGGAAATGTTTCTCAGGGTGACTTTCATCTATTCACTGAAAACTATGAACCCTGGTGGGAAGGTATGCTTTGCTCAAGCACAAAACTCCAATAGACACAAAGAGTTTGATAAGGACAAGCAATGTGCCAGCAATCTCTGGGAATAATATTTCAATAATTAATTTAAATTAAAGCAATATCTCAGAAACAAGCTATGCACATGCACTAAATCAAAATACAACTGCTTATTAGATTACCTACAGTGTGGACACAGGCCCTTTGGCCCATCAAGTCTACACTGACCCTCCAAAGAGGAAACCCACGCAGAGAATGTGCAAACTCCACACAGGCAGTCACCAGAGGATGGAACCAAACCTGGAACCCAGGTCCTATGAGGCAGCAGTGACAACCACTGCACCACCATGCTGCCCATATTAATTGACAAAAGAACTTGCATTTATCCACAGAGATTTATTGCTACAGAAGCATCCAGTTCAGTTACCATTGGGGTTATAAGATACAGGGCACCAATGGCATTTTTACTGAGTTTCATACAGGGAGATGAAACGAAATATCAAGTGCTCAGATCATTGTAAAGCTGCTCACTGTTGACCTAAATATTCATTTACATATGCTCTGCAATTGTGCTACAATGCCTCTTCAATGTACCATATGGTTAAGATTAACAATTCTTGTTTAAATCATATTTTTTAAATGTGATGCACTGTAATCATTCTTCAAAATTCAACCTATCAAAAATTTTGGCAGACTCCTATGACAGGTTTCTTTACTTAAAAAGTATCCTGTTCATTTTAACACTTCTTTGAATCTCAAATTTTATTCACAGCAGATCCAATTCACCCAGAATAAATAAGAACAATAGGCTTTCAAATCAATGTTAGCCCCTTCTCCAAGCATAGAAAGATTTCTCTGGCGTTCTGATTAAATATAATCCTATTTTACAATTAAGGATTACCTTCAAAAAATAAATCTGTGTCAAATGCAACAATGAACTCAAATCAAGGGGCTCAGAAGTTGTAAGAATTACAAATGTGAAATTCAAGCTGATTATAATTATTTCAGTCCTGCATCAAAATCTTCATTGAGAAATGCTTATTACTGTTTGTAAATGCAGTAATTTTATTCTTCATTATTTGCAAACATTCTAGTGGACTTGCTTCTGTTCATGCATTCTGATCTCAGTTTTTTTTGTGTCATGAGGGAAAGGAATGATTGGAAGATTTGGAGGGCAGGGGGTGGCAGGAAAACCACCCCTCTGCTCTGCTCATTTCTAACAAGCAGAAGAAAAATCCAAGGGGCTGATTATAACCTGACTGTGCAGCAGACAACTGACAGGATGGATTGGATGCTGGTTTTACACCCTGCCTGATTTACTATTTAACTATTTTGAACTTAAATCACATTTCACATGCTTTTCAGATACAAAATTAAGGCAAAAAATCTGATTTTGTGCAGTTATCCAAAACCATGTGAAATTTGTTTAATGCTTAGATGACATTCATGTGTATCTGGAAACCACCCTCAAATATGCAGCATATTCAACGTATCAGACGTCACTCAGAAATTGATCAGAAACAGACATCAGGAAAGTGAGAAACACAGTTCAAACTGCAAATGTACCCATATGGTCCTCAGAGGAACACAACAGGCTTCAACAGAAAGTAGCAGGCTTTTGTTCATACTGACATGTGGAACTGAAAGGAGCCACTGTGGCTCACCTCAGCTGGCTGCTAACAAGCAATTGCTGATGATTTTTAGGCTGAAAGCAAACCTAAATTGATTTTCCCTTTATTCCCACTTAGCCTACACCCTTCACACAATATACACTGGACTTGACATGATGAAAAAGTAGCATTTCATTAGGATCTAAAAATAGTCAGAACAGAATCTTTCCACTGATTATTTGTAACACATGATTTTAAGATATTACTTTTCGTACTCATTGGCAGCATTCAGAAAGCTATTGTATTTCAGGAAATTAGTGATCCTCATTGACGAAGGAGAACAGAGCCATCATGATCAATTTTGCTTGATTTTGGTCAGGCTATAGGTGAAGCAGTGTAATTGTTTCTGGAACTTGTGGTGTAGCATTAGTAATGAGATAACTCAATTCCATCATGAATTCCTGCAGTCTTGAACTCCAAAGATAACCCAAGTCCAAACTCATTGAGATGACATTGTCATGACACAAGCCATGACAACTCTTCACCCTAATCCCATTAACTCGCTACTCAGAAGGATCCATGTAGCCCACCATGGTGGTTTTAAAGAGATGCCCAATCTAGTCCCAAACTCCAGATGAACCCTTTTCACATACCTGCCTTTTGAAGCTTCATTTGGAATTTTCTTCCACCACTCTTCAAGACATTGCACAGATTTCATAGATCCTGCATCCCAAACATTTCTTATTTACTCTCAAATTATTTCGCCAATTACTTTAAACCTATGACCACTGGTTGGTGATCCACACCAAGCCATATAAGTCTACAGCACAGATAAATGCCTTTTCACCAGTCAAAAACAATTACCTAACTATTCTAATCTCATTTTCTAGCACTTGGCCCATAGACGTGTATGCCATGGAATCACAAGTATCTATCTACATACATCTTAAATATTATACAAGTTTCTGCTCTACCACCCTTGCAGGTAGTGAAATTCAAATTCCCACCACACTCTGCTTGAAAAAAACTTCTTTATGTCCCCTCCAAACCTCCAACCCCTTACCTAAAATCTATATCCTCTAGTCATTCATTCCTCCATCAAGAGAAAGGTTTCTTCCCACCTATCCTGTCTTGCCACTAAATGTCAGTCATTTTCCCCCCCTTCCCCCCTCAAAAGGAAAGTAACCTCAGCCTGTTCAGTATCTCTTCATCAGGGACCAGCATCACTTCCCTGCACATAAATGCTGTGTCTTGGCTAATAAAAACAGAAGTCCCATATATTTGCTTAATCACTTCATCTACCTGTCCTGCTGCCTTAAGGAATCGGTGAACATGCAACACCAAGGTCTCTCTGACCCTCAGTCCTTCCAAAGGTTCTACTGTCATTATGTAATCTCTTGCCTGGTTTGTCCTGTCCAAATGCATCACCCCACACTTACGGAGACTGAATTCCAATTGCCCTTGGTGGCTCAGTGGTTAGCACTGCACCAGGGACCTGGGTTTGAGTCCAGCTTTGGGCTAGTGCCTGCGTGGAGTTTGCACATTCTCTCTGTGTCTGTGTGGGTTTCCTCCGGGTGCTCCGGTTTCCTCCCACAATCCAAAGATGTGCAGGTTAGATGAATTGGCCATGCTAAATTACCCATAGTGTTCAGGGATGTGTAGGTTGGGTGCATTAGTCAGGAGTAAAAATGGAATGGGTCTGGATGGGTTACTCTTCGGAAGGTTGGTGTGGACTTGTTGGGCTGAAGGGCCTATTTCCACACTGTAGGGAATCTATGATAATTAAAATTCTCCAGCTCAGGAAACATTTTGATAAATCTCCTCGGTACTCCCTCCAGCACATAATACATTAACTGTGGCACAGCCAATGTTTTCTACAGATCCAGCATCACTTCCCTGCACATAAATGCTGTGTCTTGGCTAATAAAAACAGAAGTCCCATATATTTGCTTAATCACTTCATCTACCTGTCCTGCTGCCTTAAGGAATCGGTGAACATGCAACACCAAGGTCTCTCTGACCCTCAGTCCTTCCAAAGGTTCTACTGTCATTATGTAATCTCTTGCCTGGTTTGTCCTGTCCAAATGCATCACCCCACACTTACGGAGACTGAATTCCAATTGCCCTTGGTCAGTCCATCTGGCCAGCCCATCTATACCCTCCTGTACTCTCAGGCTATCCTCTTCACTATTAGAGACCCCACCAATTTTTATATCATCCACAAACTTACTGATGAACCCTGCTACATTCCAGTTTAAATCATTTATATATACCACAAAAGCAATGGTCCTGGCATTGATATCTGCAAATCTCCTCAGGCCACAGGCTTCCAGTCATCAAAGCACCTCTCAACCATCACCTTCTGCTTCCTGCCATCCAGCCAATTCTGTAGCTAATTTTCCAAATCTCCTTGGATCCCAGAGTTTTTATCTTCACTATCGTTATCTCGTGTGAGACCTTATTAAAAACCTTGCTGAAGTCCAAGTAGATTACATTGAATGGATTGACTTTATCTACCAACCTGGTTATTTGATTGAAATATTCAATCAGCTTGGTCAAACATAACCTTCCCTGAACAAAATCATGCTGACTATTCTCGATTAATCCCTGTCACTACAAATGGAGATTAATTCTGTCCTTCAGAAGTGCTTCCATAGTTTCCTAACTAAGACTAGAATGACTGGCCTGTATTTTTGAGGTTTATCTCTTGCTCCCTTCTTGAATAATGATACCACATTGGCTGTTCTCCAGTTCTCTGGAACCCCCTCACCCCATAGCTAGAGAGAAATTGAAAATTGTTGCCCATGCCCAGTCCACATCCTCCCTTGACTCACTCAATAATTTGAGATATATTTCATTTCGTTTCTGGAGACTTATTTACTTATAGGACTGCTAGAACATTCAGAACCTCCTCTCTGTCTACACTAAATTATGTTAGCATATCACAATCCTTCTCTCTTATTTACCAAAAAAAACCTTATTTTCTTCTTCCTCTATAAAAACACCTCAATTTTAAATCCCTTTATGACATCTCTCCTCAACCACTGTTAAAGGTAATCCCAGCTTCTCTAGTCTCTCCAAGTAACTAACATCTCCCACCCCAAGCACCATTCTGGTAAAACAAAACCAAGAACCTCAGATGCTGGTGATCTGAAACAGAAACAGAAATTGCTGGAGAAACTCACTAGGTCTGATAGTATCTGTGGGCAGAATGCAGTGTTAACATTTGAAGTGCAGAAACTCTTCAACATTCTTCGCTTGAAGTTGGGTTTGGAAGCTGCAGTACATCTCTCCCAACTCTCTCTCTCACACAGACTGAGTTTTCTCTTAATGTTTTTTCCTCCTGGATTGGAGAATTATCTGAGAGACAATCTATTTTACTGAATTTGCCTTTGCCAGAAGTGTTCTGATGGGATGATACTATAGTGGAACAGATGAGGCGTTTGGCCTGGTCCAGTTGGTGCTGCAGAACATTCAGATGTGGGGAATCAGACTGATTTTCCCCTGTCCACCTGGGGTCAATTGTAACCAAACAACTCTCAGTACCAAAGAAAACAACTAACTCAGAACAAACCAAAAGCCAATGAAATGATCAGACAGTCACTGTATTTCAAAGTAGATGGGAGATGCATACTGAGATCCTGCAGAATCCACATTGTAGCACACTCTGAAGGAATCATCTGGGAAATTAAATTATTCATTAAGCAATCCCCTCGCAGAAATGTGGACTCCCTTCTGAAAAGGGCAGGTTGGTAACCTGCATGAGATTACCACTCCTCAGAAAAAAAACAGCCTATTCTCTCTGTCTCATCCTCTCCTTCCCAACGAATATTCTTAATGGAGATTATCTCCAAATTTTACAGACTCATTTTACAAAATAACCATGCCATGCAATGTACCAGAGAGCCAAGCAATTCTATTGAATAGCTCACCCTGATAAAGAGCTCAGAACAGATCTCCATACTTTGTTTCTCAATATAATTGCATATAATTGAGACTGAAATTTACGCTGTAATATTGAGAATATTAATTTATTGCTGCAGTTAAACAAATCAAACAACGTACTACAAAATGAATGCATGCCACGGAAACAATTTAAAATATGAAAAGAATCCAGGCAATAAAAATAGCAAACATATGAATCAGATGGGCAATCCGTTAGGAAATGCAATTATATGCAGTATATTGTTTTAGATAATAGTTAACAATGCATATTTTAATATCATTATTCCATGGAGAAAAGCAACACAGCTCCAGAGTTCCCAGGATTAAATGGATCATATACTGCAGTACTAGAAGGAATTAACTAGCAATTTTATTGTTTTTTTTATTGAAGCATTTGCTGTCCCAATGGATTCATATCAGTTCCTGTAAACATACCTCATTGCTTCATATCCAGAAGCTGAATTCTTAGTCAACAATATATCCTTTGCAGACTGACATGTCCTTGGATTAAGAATTTATTTCTCTTTATTATTACTAATTTTAAAAAGTGGTTAGTAATGCACTGAGAATGGCCAATGCTCCACACAATGTAACAGTCAGCTTTTGTTAGACATGTATATACCATTTACCGTGCACGTTGATCAATTATGATGCTTTAAAGGGTCTGATCATTAGGTCATTCAGGGATATCCCAAGATCAAGTATCAGGCTTGACAGAACAAGGATTGCATACTTCAATGACCTGAATACAACTACATTTGTCTTACAACGGACGGGTCACAGAGATTTGTGAGCATAAAGTTCTATTCATACGTTGAAGGATGTAGAGGTGCCGGTGTTGGACTGGCATGGGCAAGGTCAGAAGTAACAAGACACCAGCTTCTAATCCAATTTATTTGAAATCACAAGGTTTCGGAGTGCTGCTCCCTGGTCAGCTGAAGTGATGAAAAGCATGCTAGCACAGAATTTATAGTCAGAGAGATCGATGGGCATAAAGACTGTTGATAGGTTGAATAGCAAGTCTCTGCAGGTGATCAAAAGTGTCAGATGGTGGGAGTAAAGTGTCAATGGCTAAATAGTAAGTGAAGAGGGTGACCTATAATCTGATTAATTGAGGCAGAGAGATAATTACAAAAAATTGAAAATACAATGATGCCAGAGATAAACCAAATGGCTGGAATACCATAATAGATGTAAGAGTCGCATGGGAAAACAATGGCCTCGTGGTATTATTATAGGACTGTTAATCAGATAACATTCCAGGGACATGGGTTTGAATCTCACCATGACAGATGGTGGAATTTGAATTCAATGAAAATATCTGAAATTAAGAATCTAGTCATGACCAATGAATCCGTTGTTGATTGTCGGAAAAACCCATCTGGTTCACTAATGTCCTTTAGGGAAGGGGAACTGCCATCCTCATGTGGTCTGGCCGATATGTGACTCCAGACCCACAGCAATGTGGCTGACTCTTAATTACCTTCTGGGCAATTAGGGATGGGCAATAAATGCTGCTTAGCCAGTGCCATCCTCATCCCATGAATGAATTTTTAAAAAGCTGAGGGTCTAACCAAGGGAAAAAGTAATCCAAAACTGTACAAATTAGTTAAGGTAGAGCAATCATAACAAACTATCAAGGTATTGATGTCAAAACAGTAAGGAAGGTTTTACAAATACAGAGCAGTGTGGTGGGGTTACATGTAGCGCAACATGAATCTAAGTTCACATTTGAGGCTGTTTACATGGATATGGAAGTTGGCTATCAGTTTCTGCTTGATGATTCTGTGTTCTCAAAGGATTGGAGGACACTAACCCGAAGATCGGAGGCTGAATGTCCTTGATCACTGAATTCTTGCCCGACTGTGGGGGACCAGCCCTGGATGATGATTGTTGTGTGGTATCCACTCATCTGTTGTTGTAGTGTCTGCGTGGCCTTGGCAATATAACATTTGATTTTTTGTACTTATCTCTCTGCTTTGATTAGTTGGATTATAGGTCATCCCTTCATTTACCAATCAAATGTTGACTCTTCACTCACACCGCCTGACACTTTTGATCACCTGCAGAGACTTATTTTTCAGCCTGTCAACACTCCATAAGACCATAAGACACAGGAGCAGAAATTAGGCTTTCTGACCCATCGACTCTGCTCTGCCGTTCAATCATGGCAGATAGGTTTTTCAACCCCGTTACCTTTGATCCCCTTGGCAATCAAGAACTTATCTATCTCTATTTTAAACATACTCAATGAGCTGGCCTCCACAGCCTTCTGAGGCAGTGAATTCCACAGATTTACCACTCTCTGGCTGAAGAAGTTTCTCCTTATCTCTGTTCTAAAAGGTTTTCCCTTTACTCTAAGACTGTGCCCCTTGATTCTCGTCTCTCCTGCCAATGGAAACATCTTCCCAATGTTCACTCTGTCCAGGCCATTCAGTATTCTGACAGTTTCAGTCAGATCCCCCCCTCATCCTTCTCAACACCATATCGTCCCAGAGTCCTCAAACATTCCTCTATTGCCCAACTTTTCATTCCTGGGATCATTCTCGTGAACCTCCTCTGAACATACTCCAAGGCCAATACATCTTTCCTGAGGCATGGGGCCCAAAATCTTTCACAATGCTCTAAACGTGGTCTGACCAGAGTCTTATAAAGCCACAGAAGTACATCTCTGTTTTTACATTCTAGTCCTCTCAAGATGAATGACAACGTTGTATTTGCCTTCCTAAATATTAACTCAAACTCCAAGTTTAGCTTAAGAGGAATCTGGACTAGGACTCTCATATGTCCCTTTGTACTTCAGATTTCTGAATTTTTTTCCCCATTTCAAAAATAGCCCTTGCTTCAATTCTTGCATGACCTCATACTTGCCCACATTGTATTCCATCTGCCACTTCTTTGCCCACTCTCATAATCTGTCCAAATCCTTCTGCAGCCTCCCTGCCTCCTTAATACTACTTGCCTTTCCACCTATCTTTGCATCATCTGGAAACTTAGCCAGAGTGCTCTCAGTTCCTTCATTAACATATAAAATGAAAGGTTGTGGTCCAAGCACTGACATTTGCGGAATACCACTAATCACCAACTTCTATCCTGAGAAGGATCCTTTTATCCCTACTCTCTGCTTTCTATCAGACAGCCAAGTTTCTATCCATGCAGTACGTGGCCTCTAACATCATGGGCCCTTGTCTTACTGAGCAGCCTTTCTAGCATCTTCTCTTTGGTGATGGCCACCATACTCATCTCTGATCCCCGACTCACTTGAATTTTTGGGGCTATTATTCGTGCTTTCCACTGTGAAGATTGCAAAGTACTTATTCAGTTCTTCAGCCATTTCTTTGTTCCCCATTACTAGTCCTCCAGCATCATTTTCCAGGGGCCCAAAATCCACTTTTGCTTCTCTTTTGCCCTTTATATATCTAAAGAAACTCTCGCAATCTTCCATAATATTACCAGCTAGCTTGCACTCATATTTAATCTTCTGCTTCCTTACTTCTTTCTTCATTATCCTCTGTTGGTTCTTACAGGCGTCCCAATCCTCTGGCTTCCCAATGCCCTTCACCATA
Source organism: Chiloscyllium plagiosum (assembly GCF_004010195.1). Taxonomy (NCBI): domain Eukaryota; kingdom Metazoa; phylum Chordata; class Chondrichthyes; order Orectolobiformes; family Hemiscylliidae; genus Chiloscyllium; species Chiloscyllium plagiosum. The sequence continues at coordinate 14,388,209 of NC_057722.1, read as the reverse complement.
TTATATGCTTTCTCTTTTGCTTTTATGCTGTCCCTGACTTCTCCAGTCAGCCATGGTTGCCTCATCCTCCCTTTAGTATAATTTGTTTTCTTCAGGATGAATTTTTGCTGTCGGTCTTGACTCCACTCACACTATTTGCATGATCTTTTAATCTCTCGACCCATTGATCTCTCTGCTTATAAATTCTGTGCCTGTATACTTTTCTTCAGTTCACCTGATGAAGGGACAGCGCTCCAAAAGTTTGTGATTTCAAATAAACCTGTTGGACTCTAACTTGGCACCTTGTTACATCGAAGGAGTTTAAAAGGTTGGAGATGATGTAAGAAGTGTTCCAAAGAAATGTATTGAAATCTACTTCCCAGAAAAGGAACAGATGTCAGTTGCACACAAGGAGGTTATCAATTAGACCACTCCCATCATCCAGTTGTTCTACACCAAGTTTCAAAAGGGACATGTTTACTAATATCAAACTTAGCCAAAGGTAACCATACTGCAGAATTGTTCTCTCAATTTCTGTGATCCTCATTAATCAAGACATAACTCTTTGGGAGCAACCCTTGCTTCATCTGGAAGGAATGCCATAGCATGTTATGTCTTAAAAAGAAAGATGATGAAATAATGGTCTCTTTTGACATAACAACCCTGTTCACATCCATCAAATCAACCTGGCCAAGGAAACACTGACTACACTATTAGAAGAAACAAAGACACATACACCACCAACTCCATCAGCAAAGACATCATCAAGCTAGTGGACCTATGCCTTAATACCGACTTCACTTTCAACAACAAAACCTATAGACAAACTAAAGGAACACCTATAGGATCTCCAATATCAGGGTTCTTAGCACAGGCAGTAATGCAGAGACTTGAACAAACTGCTCTGCCAACCATCCAACCCAAACTTTGTGTCTGCTATGTGGATGACACCTTTGTCATCACTGAATGAAACAAATTAAAGGAAACCTTCAAGACCATCAATAATATCCTTACAGGCATAAAATTCACTAAAGATCAGGAAAACATCAACAAACAGCCATTCCTAGATGTCACAGTAGGGCGAACAGCCAATGGGGAACTTCAAACCAGTGTCCACAGGAAAACAATACATCAGGACCAAATACTGAACTATAGAAGCAATCCCAACACCCACAAAAGAAGCTGCATAAGAACATTATTTCAGTTAGCCACCACACACTGCAGCACAGAGGAACTATGAAGAGTAGAGGAAAATCACCTATGCAGCGTATTCAAAAAGAACAAGTACTCAATGAACACAGTCCACTAATTTCTCAGCAACAAACGCAAACAAGAAGACAAAACATATCCAGAAACCCTAGCCACTTTCCCCAACATCAAAGAGATCTCAGAAATGACTGCCAAACTATTCAGACCTCTTGGCATCATGGTAGCCCACAAACCCACAAACCCACCAACACACTAAAACAGCAGCTAATGAAATTAAAAGACCTTATACAGATAACAAGCAAAACTAATGTCATTTACAAAATACCTTGCTAGAACTGTAACAAATACTACATTGGACAAACAGGCAGACAACTAGCTACCAGGATACATGAACATCAACTAGCCACAAAAAGACATGACCCACTCTCACTAGTATCCTTACATACAGCTGAGGAAGGATACCACTTTGACTGGGACAATGCATCCATCTTAGGACAAATCAAACAGAGATATGCACGAGAATTCCTCAAAGCATGGCATTCCAACAGGAAATCTATGAACAAACACATCGACTTGGACCCCATTTTCCATCCACTGAGAAAAAGAACCAGAAATGACATCACCACAGGAAATTACATTACTAACTCAAGGAAAACTAAACACACAAATAGAAAGTGGTCACTAACACCTGTGCTTCACTGGAAGGTTACTGTATGGTGACAAAATGTCTGAAAATGAACCTTCCAGATCAGCGAGCAAACTTACATCCATTGTTTAATATCAGAGTAGTTAACTGGTGTCCTCTGTGTAATTTCACTGCTTGATTACATTCACCTTTTATTTCTTTTATTATATTTACCTTTTTGTATTTAGGTAAATGCAGAGATTCTTTTGACCTCAAACACCTATCTACTGCTTTCTTCATTCCACATTCCTAAACAAGTCCAATATCTAGAACCAGGGATCTCGGGGTGATTCAAACTACCTACAATCAGCAAATTACTGAATGCAAACTACAAGATCACCATAAGCACAGAGATTTAACTATATGCAATGAACATTGCTAAAATTGTCAGCGGGTTGCCTTGGAAGCTGCATTCTTCTATTAATTCTTGCTCACTCCATTATGTAAATGACACTTTATTGAAAGCAATTGCCAAATGTTTTTATATCTTGGATAATGTTGTCTGTTACTGACGTGGAGGAGACAGCATTGGACTGTGGTAGAAAAAGTTAAAAATCACACAACACCAGGTCATAGTCCAACAGGTTTATTTGGAAGCACTAGCTTTAGGATCACTGCTCCTTCATCGGGTCGCCATGGAACATGATCATAAGACAGCAAAAGGTATCACAATAAATTCTGTCTCATGATCCTGTTCCCCACTCTGAAAGCTCGTGCTTCCAAATAAACCTATTGGACTATAACCTGGTGTTGCGTGATTTTTAACTTTGTCTCTTACTGTCACTTTAAAACAAGGGTTTGTCACTGGTCCAACAGAACAAAGAAATGTGCTCACAAACAAAAACAGAAATTGATGGAAAAGCTCAGCAGGTCTGGCAGCATCTGTGCAGAGAAATCAGCATTAGTGTTTCAGGTCTGGTAACCCTTTCTCAGAACTGAAAGAAATATGCATTTTGTTATTCTTTGAACTTCTTACGTATTCCTGAATTGTTTCTTCCAGAAAGTCCAGTTTAATTCTCTGTCTGATGTATTTGAGATTTTAAAACTGTTTGAAGGTGAAACATCCTTTGCTGCTGTCACTTTATTTAACTGCTGTTGTTTGTCGTTTTAAAATGATTCACTTCAAATTTATTGCAGGATTTGTTTTTGTAAGTATACTTGATTTTTGAGTTCAGAGTTTTAAATTGTATAATAATTTTAATTGCTTAAAAGCTGATCTCCTTCAGCAAGATTTTAAACATTTTTTAAAACAAATATTTTCTTTAATTACTGGATCATGAAAACTAATTGGGAATAAATGTTTTGTTATTGAGATGATTTGTTGTTTCAATTAAAGTTATTTTTGACTTCTTTCATCTTAACTTGCTTTACATCTTCTGTAATTTTTTTGACCTGAAGTAGAATGACTTGTAGATATTTCAGAATTATCCTCATATTTATACAAATGAAGTGTTTCCAAGAATTGAAAGATCGTTGAAATGCTTTAAAATGAAGAAATACTGTACATGTATTTTTCTCCCAAGATGGAAGAAAGGCTGTTATTTTCTGCTGTTTTCCATTTCTTCTTAGTAATTCATAAGTGACTTGTACCCTTGCCAGAGATATTCAGCTGTTTTAGATTTTCCAAAATGACAATGTGCTGTTATCATGGCTGTAAACATATTTGCAGCTAACAATTTATAAATGTTTTTTCCCTCAAAGTAATGTTTTGACCAACTCTTCTTTTTCATTCAATTTTCTTTTAGGCCCAATTGTTGCATAATAACATTTTCTAAACAAGTTTCTTATTTTTTTCTGAATTGTTTTTGTAGCTTTTCCAATTGGGTTCAGATCATTTTAACAATTCTTGTTTATTAAACATAAAATTTAAGCCTTCTTTTAGTTTCTCAGCTAAGAATTTTTCCTTAAATATAAGAAGGTCTACTCTTAAGGGATTTGACTGACTTCAGATGTACAACACTGATTGCTGTAACCCAGGATTGTCATTTGGATACTTCTCTTGTAATTCAGGGAAGAGTCTCGGTTGTCTGCACAAGCATGTTAACATGGTTTTCATAGTTTCCAGCTATTTTTACATTTTAAAAGCAGGTTTAATGCTGCTAACACTTCAATAGCCCTTTTAGAGTCACAGAGTTGTACAACATGGAAATAGACTGTTTGGTCCAACTCGTCCATGCCAACCAGATATCCTAAGTCAATTTAGTCTCATTTGTCAGCATTGGGACCATCTTCCTCTAAACTCTTCATATTCACGTACCCATCTAGATGCCTTTTACATATTGTACTTGTACCAGCTTCCACCACTTTCTCTGGCAGATCATTCCATACACATACCACCCACTCATTGAGCTCCCTTTCACATCATTTGCTTTTCACCTTAAGCCTATGCCCTCTAGTCTTAGACTCCCCCAACCTGGGAAAAAGACCTTGGTTATTCACCCTATCCATGCCCTGCATGATTTTAAAGATCTCTGATATTCCAGGGAAAATAAGCCCAGCCTATTCAGCCTTTCCCTATAGCTTAACCCTCCAATCCAAGTAACATCATAATAAATCTTTTTTGCTTCCTTTCAAGTTTAACAACACCTTTCCTGAGAGACCAGAACGTAATATTCCAAAAGTGGCCTAACCAATGTCCTGTACAGTTGTAACATGACCTCCTAATTCTGATACTCACGCACTGACCAATAAAGGCAAGTGTACCAAATGTTTTCTTCACTACCATGTTCTACCTGTGACTCCACTTTGAAGGAACTATGGACCACCACTCCAAGGTCTCTTTGTTCAGCAATACACCCCAGGACCTTGCCAGTAAGCATATAAATCCAGCTCTAATTTGCCTTTCTAGAATGCAGCACCTCACATTTATCTAAATTAAAGTCCATCTGCCACTCCTTGGCCCATTTGATCTACATCTCATTGTACTCTGAGGTAATATTCTTCACTGTCCACTGCACCATCAATTTTGGTGTCATCTGCAAACTTACTAACCATGTCCCCTATATTCACATCCAAATCATTTATATCAATAGCAAAGAGCAGTGGACCCCGCACCAATCCTTGTGGCACACCACTGGTTTTTGACTGCTGCCTGCTGCATTCATAGAAGTTGTCAGGCTCTATTTGTTTTTGACTCAGTTATCTGACTGGTATTTGTTTTCTCGTCTTTCTTCTCTCCAGGTGGCTGTGGCTTTTGTGCAGATCATCACTGCTAGCATTTTATATAGGATAGTGATGCTCACCATTTGTAACACTACCAACATTGTAATGAGCCCTTAAATGAACACCACAATTATCTGAGATACTCTGGGCAGATTCACTACAACCAATCTACTTAATGTTCATTCCTATTACCAAGTGTGGGATGGTGCTCACACGACAACTTCGAAGGAGGTTCAAGTTTAGTAAATAAAAATAGATTTAAAGCATATTACATAATTGTAAATGACATTATATCAGGTATAGACAATAGCGTCTTGGAGTAAATCAGGTTCCAAGTTAAGAGTAAGTACACGGTTTAGAGACAACTATGAAGAAATGTAAATCCTTTATATTCTGAAGGACAGAGCAATGAAGACCAAACACCTTTTTAAATACTCTGCCAAATGTGACGCATACTTCGAAGAATTATGTACCTGAACCCTTAGGTCCCTCTGTTCTACAACACCACCCAAGGTCCTATCATAAATTTTATAAACCCTACCCTCACTTGTTGTGCCAAAATGCAATACTTGTATTTATCCAGATTGAACTCCATCTGTCATTTTTCAGTCCATTGACCCATTTGATTAAGATCCCTTCGAAATTTAGAAAGCCTTCTTCACTGTCCACTATGCCTACCAATTTTAGATGGCGTCCGTAGCCTACCAGCAGATTCTGAGGCAGCCTCTGAATTGTTCACTTCTGGTTTTCCACATGGTCAGCTAACTCCAGAGCACAGTCTGAATCCGAAATGTTCCAGCCTGACTCAAATATTCAGCAGAGTGGAAGATTCTGCTCATGGGGGACCATTACGATTGCTTTTCCTATGATGATCAGTGGCGCCAAAATGATGTTAAAACCCAAGGAGATTGCACAAATGACACACAAAAGACAAAGGATATGTGATACTTCAATCACTATGTAATTATGCTGGGACAAAACATGAGAAGCATTTCACTGACTTTATCGGGGAACTTTGGCAGTAATTGCACTGCTTGAATAGGTCAAGATTAATGTGCAAGTTACAACCCAGTCAAAATTTTCTAGACTATCATTGTCTGTTTTATTCTTTTGCTCTATACAGATGTCTGACTATGAAGCAGCAGACAGAAGGCAGGATGGTCACAAAGACGTCAGAAGACTGTATCCAGTTACGGACAAGCCAAATTTCTGCTTCAGTTTTTTTCAAAACTATTTTCAACACAATACCTGGTATATCTTTCTCAAACATCAGTTAAAATTGAGTTTTCAATCTTAACATTTCTGCGTCTCAGAAATTGCAATAGCTCTTATATTTTCTTTTGTGTCTGATCTCAAAATACATTTATTTGAAGTCAGGTGGTAATTTATCAATATTAAACCCTTAATCAATAATGCAAACATATTATAGATGAATATCATGCAAATATATAAGGATAGTATATAAAACTGACCGAATTTCAGCAAGAATAGACATTTTGATTTGTAAATATTCACGTGATACACCATTTCCAGGCATTCACATTGGATAAGCCAGGAGCTAATTTAGCCCATATGAAATCCCATTATTTCATTAAAGTAGCATTAGCCAATAAATCAATGAGCCTCTCAGATTATCAGAGCCCATGTAATGGCTCCACAACAGTCTGAAACCATAAAACAAGCAAAATACTTTTTTTTATTATCTGTCCAGGAGAGACAGTCACAGCAATGTCACAAAAACAAAACCTGGTGTATGCTCCATTAATATTTGCGTTTCTGACCCTTTGACTGGGAATGACTTTTTTTTATTCAATACTAAAAATACAAACACAGAAAATTGATCTTTCTTATTTCCTGTTTAGTCATTGAATGTCATTATTAACCCTCCAAGTGCAAACATCTAATTCAAAAGGGGACATCTAATTCACATAACTGTGCCTGAGCAGTTGTGCTTTAATCTCGTACAATAAAAGAAAGAAGAGCAGATGCAGGAACTCTGAAACAAATGCAGAGAATGCTAGAGGAACTCAACATCTATAATGATAAAATGGAGTTAACACTTCAGTTCTGAGGAAGGATCACTTGACCTGAAACGTTAATTCTGCTTTCTTTTCACAGATGCTGCCAGACCTGCTGAACTTTTTCAACAATTTCTGTTTTTGTTAACAGTTCAAGTCCTGTGACTGGGATAAAGGCAAAATTTCTGTCAATGTTGGGAACTTGAAACATATACAAAGACTGCTGGAGACAATCAGTATGTCCGGCAGCATCTGTGCAGAGAACAGAGGTTACATTTTGTGTCCAATTTGCCTCTTCTTCAGAACCTGAGTTTCTCCACCAATCTCTGTGTTTTTCCCTGGACTGGGATCACAGGCTGCCCTCAACTTACTGTGCCAGAACCTCCTGACTGAAAGCTATCCCCCTTGACTTAACCGAGGCCTCCTGACAACCAAGGCAAGTGTCCTTTTTGTTTACTTTAAATGGCAAGGCAAGACAAGACAGAAGTCATATACACTTGGTATCGCTGGCTGAGGGGATGAAGTGCAAAAAGGGAAGGCAGGTGGAGATACTGTGAGCTCAGAGTGATTGTGTCCTATGACAGCTAGCAGATACCAAAGATGTAACCAGATCCAGTCTATGAGCTAGGTGTATGTCCTTGAGAACACAATGTCCTTGCTGTAGTGTTACAATGAGAGGTGTCAGTGCAGCCCAAGGTGCAGCATTGAAAAGCAAAAGCGCATGCTAATTGGATCATAGAGGTTGGCATATGTTAGCTGCCAATGTCTATTGATATAGGGAACATGAGGCCATTCGCCATGAAATATAGGAAAGTTTGAGAAGGATATGGACCAAATGCAGGCAAAATGAACTAGTTTAGTTTGGGAAACTTGGTTGGCATGGACAAGTTGGACCAAAGGGTCTGTTTCCGTGCTGTATGACTCTATGTTGGTGCACGGCGTCCAGCGGGGAGTTCCTTCGAAGCAAGGGGTGAACTGAATTTGGCAGGTACCTGCTCTGGTTTCCATGTCGAGTTGCCGAGCTTATTTGACAAGTTTGGTAAAATAGAAAGCTGAATATTTATGAAGCAAGCTGGATCATCAACAAGGCTTTTAATAAGCCATAATCCCTTCATTGGTAATTTGCTGCTGCCTAGCAAGAATTGTGCCACGTCACTTGAGACAAGCATAAAAGGTCATCAAATCAGAACTCCAACAGTGTGGAGGCAGGTCATTTGGCTCTTGGAGTCTACACTGACCCTCCGAAGAGCATCCCACCCTCCCCACCCTAGCCCTGTAATCATGTATTTCCTAAGGCTAGTCTACTTAGCCTGCATATCCCCTGGGCACCATGAGCATTTTAGCATGGCCAATCCATGCAAACTCCATATCTTTAGACTGTGGGAGGAAACTGGAGCATCCGAAGGAATCCCACACAGACACAGGGAGAATGTGTAAACTCCACACGTGTAGTCACCAATGACTGAAATCGAACTAGGTCCTTGGTGCTGTAAGGCAACTGTGCTAACGACTGAGCCACCGTGATGGCCAGACGGAGCATGATCTCCTAATGTCGACATGGTCCTTGCTAGATATTTTGCTCAATTCAGCCACCAATCTCGCAATAGCCCACATCCATGGCCTATAGGAGTCTATCTAATGCTTCAGTTTGGTTCTGAAGAGAAGTATTTTGGATGGGATATTAAAGCAAATCCTGTTTGCTTTCCCTGACCTTAGCTAGGGGTCAAAAATTCCATGGAAGTTGGAAAGAGAAACGTGCTCCCTCTCTAATATTTATTCTTCAACCAAAACAATTAAAGCAAATGATCTGCTCTCTTATCCTATTTCTGTTGGTGGGAACTTACTGTATGCAAATAGTGCTCCACTCCTTCCTGGCAGAATATTACAATTACCCAGCAGTGGCTTTGCAAGTGGCGTGCTCATAAAATTTCCCTGGTGGATTGAGGCATGGTAGTCACGTCGCAGCCAATTAGCATTTAGGAAGCTTTAAAGGGGGAGCATGCTCCTTGCTGACTCTTCAAGTACTGGGGTGGGTAACCCTGACACCTGAAAGGCCCAGCCTGCTATATTAAAACAATGACAATATCTCAAATACAGTTAATGGGCTGCAAAGCATTTTGTATGTGAAAAATGCAACAAAAATGCAATTTATTTCTAATAATTTGTAAGAAATGCAGCTCCAGTCAAAATTCACCTTCAAATGCAAACATACAGCAAGCGAGTTTTATAAAACCATACAGTTGCAGTTCTAGATATTATTTTTAAGTCAGCATACTTATTTAGATTTGAAGATATACATAGTGACTGAAATTCAAGTTACGCATTTATCAAAAACAGGTTTAAGTATGTGTTCCATTTGCAGATGATAGTCATTACCCTGACGGCTTTTAGTACAGTTTTTAAGTGATTAACATATTCAGCTCACACATTCTTTACAGAAAAGCTCTATTGATTTCCAGCTCAAAGCATCCAAACAAAAAAAAATCTATTAAATATAAGCAGAGGCAACCTTTGTACTAATTCTTTTCTTAAAAAAATACCAGTTATGCCATTTCTCATCAACACAACCAGAATGACACATTTCAACTTCCCAACATTGGCAACAGCTTGTCTTAACCGTCATGTGACACGAAACAAATTGAAGAACTGAACCTTAAAAATCCGTGATCTGCCTTCCCCTGTGGTCTGAAACATCTGGGTGAGCAAATCCTCCTGGAATTGGACAATATTACATAACAGGCTTTCCCAGTCAAATTATTCAACTTGACTAAAGTGCTTTAAGGGCATCCAAATCTGCCCTCCTCACCTTCTCTAACCAGATGCGACTCCAGATCTATAGCAATGTGGTAACAGATGACCAAAATGATTGAGCAAGTCTCTCAGTTTTATCTAACTGCTAAAAGTCTGATCGAAGGATTAAAAAAAAGTAAAAATGTCATCTTCTAATTGGACTATTGGGTTGCTCTCTCACTACAGAGAGATAACTGGTAGTGGTTTAACCTGAGGGTCACCCCACCTCACACGAGTAGAAAGGTTGAAAAGGAGAGCCCCTCATAGCAATCTCAGCCAGTGCAAGAATTGAACAAAATAAAAACCTGAAAGAATTGCGGATGCTGAAAATTAGAAACAAAACAGAAATTGCTGGAAAAGCTCAGCAGGTTTGACAGCAAGACTTGAACCACCATAGTTGGCATCATACTGGATTGCAAACTGACTACCCAGTTATTGAAACAGGATTGATCATTTGGCATCGGTTAAGACAACAGAGAAAAACAATATCACACACATAGCTCTGTTGATCTTGCAATGTCTTTCTTACTAGCACGACAGGCTTGTCCATAATTGGGGGGAGCTATCCCACAGGCCAGTTAAGCAACAGAGTGATGTAATCACAGAACTATTGCTTAAATTGTTCCTGATATCACCATCGTTCCTGCGCACGCTCTGTTCCACAGAGTAGATGGCAGCACAGTGCCATATAGTCAGGAGGGAGCTTCCCTGAATGAGTATAACATTGCCTTTGAATCCCATGAAATTTCATGTCATCATGCCAAACATAAATATGGAAATGACCTGCTGATACTATCTCCCCCATTACCTAAAGAATCAGTATCTTCCATGTTGAACACCATTTGGAGAACACATTATGGTGACAAGATTCAAAATTATTCTCTGGGTGAGGGACTTCATTGTCCACCACAAAAGGACATAGCTGTCTGACTGGACTTGTAGCAGGTGCTGAAGGAACAAAAAAGATGGACAAATATCCTTGGTCTCATTCTCATCAATTTATCCAGAAGAAATTTATATGTCCACATCACTATCAATCAGAATGACCATGCAGAATGGACACAAAGTCCATCTTTCACAGTTCCATTTTGTCGTGCAGCACTAACATGTTAAATGGAGTAGACTTTAAAAAGATCCAGCAACACAAGACTGGACATCCATGAGGCATGAGGGTATTGGCAGCAGCAGCTGCAAATGTCTACTTCAACACAACCAGCAAACCTCCTACCTTGGCATATCCTCCATTCTATCATTATTAACAAAGACAGGGATGAACCTTGCTTCACTGAAGAGTGTAGGAAGGCATTCCAGAAAGTGCATGAGGCATACTTAAAAATGAAGTGTAAACCTGGTGAGTAGTTGGGCTAAACAACCCTACAACCAATCGATCACATTGAAGCTCTGCAATCCAACTAAATTCAATTTTGTTTGTTGATGGAAAATTCCGTTAAAACATGAGAAATAGGAGCAAAAGCAGGCCATTCAGCCCCTCAAGCCTGTCTATCACTCAACAAGACCACTGCTGACCCGCCTCAGGCCTCAATTCCTCTTTCATGCTTAAACTCTGTACACGGTGCTGGTGCAGCTGCACCTTGACAGTTTTGGTTCCTCTATTTAACACATAACATACTCGCATTGGAGGCAGGAACCAGAAATGTTCACAACTTGAAGTGCAGCCTCACCCTGTACAGTTGTAACAATATTTGCTTATTTTTAAACACCAACTCCTCTAGCAATAAAGGTTAAAATCCCATTTGCTTTCTAAATCAGTTTTTGCGTTTCGCACAAAGAATATCTGTATTCCACTTTTTGAAGTCTCACTCCATTCAAATAATGTCCACTTAAATAATGATAGCTAAATAGCTCAGTAGAGGAGGGATGCAGTTCATCAATGCGAAAGACAACGCTGAAGTGTTTGCAAACATCTTCAGATAGATGTGTCGAGTGGGCAATTTCTCTCCGTGTCCTTCGGAGGAGAATTGATTGATCAGCTGAGGATTCAACAGCACTGGAGCCTGACAACATTATGGAAATAATACGGATGACCTGTACTCCAGAATTTGTCAGAACCCTAGCCAAGCTTTTCCAGTATACGATACTGGCATCCACCCAGCAATGTGGCCATGTAGTCATTTCCCGAAAGAAAAAAAAGGCAAGCCCAACCTAACCAATAATCTTTCTCTCATAAAACAAAGAACTGCTGATGCTGGAAATCTGAAACCAAAACAGAAATTGCTGAAGAAACTTAGTAGGCCTACAGCATCCATGGAGAGAAACCAGAATTAATGTTTCGTGCCTCGTGACCAGTTCTGAAGAAGAATCACAGTCCTTGAAATATTAACTCTGCTTTCTCTGCACAGATACTGTCTGACCTGCGAAGTTTCTTCAGCAGTTTCAGTTTTGGTTTCAGACCTTCCTTTTAGCTCTCTCGCAATCATCAGTTAAGTAATAGAAGATGTGATTGAGACTGCTATCAGGTGGCACTTAGCAACAATGACCTGCTTATTTCTGCTCAGTTCAGGTTCAGCCTTCTTGCAGCCTTGGTCCGAACATGAACAAAAGAGCAAAACCCGAGAAGGGATATGCAGTCTTATTGCCCCTGACTGAGCCTGGAAGCCTTAGTGCAAGTGCAGTCAATGGGAACTGGGGGAAGGCTTTCCACTGTTTGGATTCCTAATGAGTGCAAAGGGAGATGGTTGAGAATTTGCCGAGGTTAGTCATCACAGCTCCAGGACATCATCACCCAAGTTTTATTTTATTCACCCATGGCCTGTGGCCTTTACTAGCTGGAGCAGAATTTACTAGCTATCCTTAACTGCTCTTCAGAAGCTGGTGGTGAGCTGCTTTGTTTAACTGCTGCAATCTATTGGGCATAGATAGACCCACAATGCTGTTAGCAAGGGAGTTCCAGAATTTTCATCCTATGGGACTGAAGGAAAAATTATGTATTTCCAAGTCAATATGATGAGTGGATTGGAGGCGAACTTGCAGGTGCTGATATTCTATTGTATCTGATGCTCTTGGCCTTCTAGATGGCAGTGGTCACGGGTTTGGAAGGGGCTGCCTAAGGAGCCATGGTGAATTTCTGTCGTGCATCTTGCAAATAATCCATACTGCCACTACTGAGTGTATTGTTGGCAAAGGGAGTGAATATTTATGAATGTGGTATCAGTCAAGGTAGACTTCGGGACAGGCAGCAGAGGAAAGTGGCCGAGCAGAGACTGATAGCTAAGTTCGGTACCAATAGGGAGGGCCTCAACCGGGACCTTGGGTTCATGTCACATTACAGGTGATCACCATTGCACTACACACACACACACACACACACACACACAGATATTCCTACACACACACACACTCACATACACATGGACACGGTAGTACACACAGAC
>NC_057722.1:14354894-14374775 GCF_004010195.1 Chiloscyllium plagiosum | reverse complement strand
AAAAAAAAGGATTTTGTGATTTACACATGAAAGAAGTGAAACTATCACTGCATTCTAACAGATGAAAGGCCTAACAGACAATCAATTTTTCAATGTATAATTTCAGTTACATCACACTGCGAATTTTTGCTATAAATTCTGTGTTACGATCGAGCCCTCCACAATCACCTGATGAAGTAGCGTCGCTCCGAAAGCTAGTGTGCTTCCAATTAAACCTGTTGGACTATAACCTGGTGCTGTGTGATTTTTAACCTCAATATTTTATAAGTCTCTATAAGGTCTCCCCTCAGCCTCCAATGTTCCAGAGAAAACAACCTCAGCTTATTCAGCCTCCCGCATAACTCAAACCCTCCAACCCTGGCAACATCCTTGGAAATCTTTTCTGAACCCTTTCGAGTTTCACAAAATCCTTCCTATGGCTGGTAGACCAGAATTACACACAATATTCCAAAAGCGGCCTAACCAATGTCCTGTACAGCCAAAAAATGACCTCCCAACTCCAATAGTCAATGTACTGACCAGTAAAGGCAAGCATACCAAACGTCTATCTACCTGTGACTCCACTTCCAAGGAGCTATGAACCTATACTCCAAGGTCTCTTTGTTCAGCAACACTCCCCAGGACATTACCATTAAGTGTCTAAGTCCTGCTTTGATTTGCTTTTCCAAAATGCAGCAGCACACATTTATCTATCTGCCACTCCTTGGCCCATTTGATCATGGTCCCGTTGTACTCTGTAATAACCTTCTTTGCTGTCCACTACATCCCTATGCCTTATCGTGGACAGTGGAAAATATTCTATCACACTCCAAACTTGGGCTTTGAAGAAGGTAGACAGGCAGTGGGGTGTCAGGGTGTGCATTAGCTGCTGCAGGATTCCTTGCTTCTGACCTGTACTTGCCGCCAAAGTATTTATATGGCTACCGAGAATCCGAACTAGAATGGTGCTAAACCTCAGGGTTTTGATAGGCAGGTGATTCAATGATAGTGATGCCACTAAATATCAAGGGACATTGGTTAGTTTCTCTTTTTCTTGCTGGAAAGTTACTTGCCATTTGTCAGCCCAAACCAGGATCCTGCTGGATTTAGAGATGGAATGCTTCATTTCCTCAGGGTGGTGTCCTAGGACTAGCATCTTCAACTACTTCACCAATGATCGTTCCTCATAAGTCATATATGTTGATATTTTATGAGGATTCAATAAAGTCCAGTACCTTTCCGATTCCTCAGATACTGAAGCACTCATTGGCTATATTCAGCAAGATCTGGACCACATCCAGCTTTGGGTTGAAAGGTGGCAAGTGACAGTTGCACCATATGAATACCAGGCCAGATCTAACAAAAAAAAGCATCCAATGGCATTAAGTCTCTAAATTCACCACCATCTTGAGGGTTATCATTGACCAGTAACAGAAATGGATCCATCGTTAATAAGGTAGCTTGAAGAGCAACTCAGAAGTTGGGAATTCTGCAGAAAGCAGCTCACTTCCTGTTTCCTCCTTTGCTACCCACCAGCTACAAGTCACATGTCAGGAGAGTGATGGACTACTCTCCACCTGACTGGATGAGTGCAGCCCCAACAACACTCAAGAAACTTGACACCATCCAGGATAATACAGCCTGCTTTATTGGATCCCCGTGCACTCACAGTGGTAATATCCTGACCAGACAATTCCTACCTACCTGATGCCACGGAACCTTTTTGTTCACAAAGCTAAGAAAGAAAAAGTCTCATTGCAAGTAAAAGAGAAAAAAAATGCTCTTTGGATTCTCCGGTGGAACAAAACTAATTGATTTTTTTTTGATTCTCTTGTTTTTGTTTCCAGAAACAGGTCAGGAGCCATGCAATCCCCAAGTTCAGTTGTTTACTTTTTGTTCAAATATTGTCATCCAAACAGGGACTGCTCATGACATCACCATGGAACTGATTCACTGTTGTTGACAGCACAAGACAACTAAATTAGCATGCATGGGTGAAATCACTTGATCTGTGAAGTACCTCAAGCGAATAACAAAGTCTCTGTTGAATTAATACAACTTCCTCAGGCTTAGTGAGCTCTGTAATGCTGTTCCTCTGACAGTGGCATCAGTACTCATTAGTTAAGAAAATTCTTTGGTGGCGAATTTAACTAGAAATAAAATTCAATGAGTTCTTTGCAATGAGTTTTCATAAATGGTAGTGGCGTGTGAGAGGACACTCTCCATTTGAGAGAGCTGAATCTTTCAGTTTCATGTGTTTTCAGAGGCTCTACTCCTGAGTTTCATCATAGCTGCCATTCAATATTAGTTCACACCAGCATCTGTGGCTTATTCAGCAGGTTATCCAAGAATACTTTGATGAAGGAACTGATGCACATACTTACTTTCCATGCAAGATCCCTTGTTGAAGCGGTTTTGTAGGATTTGTTTTAATTCAAACTGTTCAGGAATGTTATGGCACACCTCTGGAGTAGGTTGGACTTGAACTCAGGACTCCTGGTTCATGGTTTTTTTTCATTTGTGGGGCTTGGGCGTCGCTAGCTGGCCAGCATCGATAGCCCATCCCTGTTTGCCCTTGAGAAGGTGGTGGTGAGCTACCTTCTTGAATCGCTGCAGTCCACCTGCTATGGTTTGACCACAATGGAAGTAGGGATGGAATTCCAGGATTTTGACCCAACAACTGTGAAGGAATGGTGGCATATTTCAGGATGGTGAGTGGCTTGGCAGGGAACTTGCAGATGGCAGTGTTCCGAAGTACCTGCTGTGCTTGTCCTTATGGATGGGAGTAGTTGTGGGTTTGGAAGGTGCTATCTAAGGATCTTTGGTGAATTTCTACAGTGCATCTTGTGGATAGTACACTGCTGCTACTGAGTGCCAGTGGTGGAAGGATTGAATGTTTGTAGATGTGGTGCCAATCAAGCAGATTGCTCTCTCCTGGATGGTGTCAAGCTTGTTGAGTGTTGTTGGAGCTGCACCCATCCAAGTAAGTGGGGAATATTCTATCACATTCCTGACTTGTGCCTTGTAGATGGTGGATAGACTTTGGGGTGTCAGGAGGTGAGTTACTTGCCACAGTATCCCTAGTACCTGTAGCCACTGTGTTTATGTGATGAGTTCAGTTGAGTTTCTGGACAATGGTAACCCCAAGGTTGTTGACAGTGGGGGATTCGGTGATGGTAATACAGTTGAATGTCAAGGGGTGGTTTGATTGCCTTTTATTGGTGATGGTCATTGTCTGGCCTTTGTGTGACATGAATGTTACTTGCCACTTGTCAGCCCAAGCCTGGATACTGTCCAGACCTTGTTGCATTTGAGCACTGTAGGGACACTACTACAAGAAAACAAAGAAGTGTGGATGATGGGGATCAGAAACACAAGAAAATAGCAATTGCTACAAAAAGCTTAGCAGGTCTGCTAGCATCTGTAGAGAGAAAGCAGAGGAAACATTTTGAGTCTAGTGACTCGAAAGAAGAAGGGCACTGAGCAGTTTTATGAAAGGAACAAGAATAGGTCATTCATTTGCTCAAGACTGTTCCATTAGTCAAAGGGTGTATGGCTGATCTATAACTCAGTTCCATTCATTTATCTCAGCTCCAAATCCCTTAATACATTTAGGCTAAAATATCCAGTAAGTACAAAAATGGAAACAGCTGGAGAAATTCAGCAGGCATTTATATACCAATCTTTTCTTCGTTACAAAAGGTTCTGAAGAAGGGTCAATGGATCTGAAATATTTCCTTTCTCTCCACAGGAGCTGTCAGACCTGCTGAGTTCCTCCGGTAGTTTCTGTTTTTGTACCAGATTTGCAGCATCCACAGTTCTTTATGTTTTGTTCAATCCTATTAGTAATTGAGCTTGCATTTCCTGCTTCCTTTGTGGAGCAGAATCTTATGCATGCAATGCATTTTGCATCAGTCTTTCTAGCAATTTTCTGCACTTGACGTTACAATTAAGTAATGTGTATCAATGGACACCTAAATCTTTGGACCTCCACTGCCTTTAATGTTGTTTCATTTACATAATGCTCATCTATCCAATTATATTTCAAAACTGGTGAACTCAAATTTGTCTTTGTTATTGAGGCACTCACTCACTTAATGCTAATAAGTGTATAGTTAATTGAATATCATGAGGAAATTATCATTCAAAGCAAGTATAATAATCACATTAAGTTGACCAACAAATTTGTTAAGATCACAGCAAGTTAGCAGCAGTGGAGAAAATTTTGAGTTTGTGACATACAATGATAGCAAGACTTCTGCAATGGAAAATTTTACATTCCATGTGATAGAGTTGCCTTTCGCTTGCATCTGCTGCGAAGTACACCTAAAAATTCGTGACTGCCTGCTCAGGTCCACGCCCCCCCCAACAAACGACCCTCCCCTCCTGGCACCCTCTCCTGCCACCGCAGGAATTGCAAAACCTGCGCCCACACCTCCTCCCTCACCTCCATCCAAGGTCACAAAGGAGCCTTCCACATCCATCAAAGTTTTACCTGCACATCCACCAATGTCATTTATTGTATCCGTTGCTCCCGATGCGGTCTCCTCTACACTGGGGAGACTGGACGCCGCCTAGCAGAGCGCTTTAGGGAATATCTCCGTGACACCAGCACCAATCAACCCCACCACCCTGTGGCCCAACATTTCAACTCCCCCTCTCACTCTGCCGAGGACATGCAGGTCCTGGGCCTCCTCTACCGCCGCTCCCTCACCACCTGACGCCTGGAGGAAGAACGCCTCATCTTCCGCCTCGGAACACTTCAACCCCAGGGCATCAATGTGGACTTCACCAGTTTCCTCATTTCCCCTCCCCCCACCTTACCCCAGCTCCAACCTTCCAGCTCAGCACTGTCCTCATGACCTGTCCACTTGGGGGAAAGTCTTAACACCCAACCCAAGTTTAGAAAAATACTTTCCCTTATACGTTGAAGAGGAATAACACTGAAGCTTCATTAAATTGCTGAAAATAATTATCACAAAAAAAAAGCATTTTTCATCACACTCTCAGTTTCAAATTATTAAAATCACACTTTCATATAAATTTATATGGCACATATCCACACCACTTATGGTGCAGTTGTACTTCAATACTGCTCCTTGAGATGCAAAGATAACTCTCATTATAATACTGCAGCATAAACTCTTTGGGTTTATGGACATGTACTCAGCTCGTGAACTGGACCAGGCTGTACATACAGGCTGTTTGTTCTTTGTCTTAGTGCTCTCATGCACTTTGGGCTACCTGAATGCTTGATATTGCCTTGATTTGACCTCTCAGCAGAGATACCAGGCTCACAGTACTGCTGCCATGACATAAATTTAGTGCAGACAACAAGAAAGTTTGTCACACCAGTCACATCACTAGTGCCTAGTATAGTTTTGATGATGGACTTATGCTCAAAATATCGATTCTCCTGCTTCTCGGGTGCTGCCTGGCCTGCTGTGCTTTTCCAGCGCAATACTTTTTGACTCTGATCTTCAGCATCTGCAGTCCTCAATTTCTCCTCGTACAGTTAGTCAAGTACAGTCCATCAAGTACAGTCCAGGGGCTTGGACACAGTTAAGGGATGAGGAGCTGAATGTTGGGCAACCCACCAGCTATTTGTTTTCCTTCTGGAATGAGGGAGAGGCAGGTATGAAGGGAGATAAAAGTGAATGGCACAGCTATTATTGTTGGTGCGGGTGGGAGGTGTCCTGAGCCATTGAGTAGGAGTGCAGAGGACATGCTGAGTTAGTGGTGATGGAGATTGGGATAGAAGGAAAATGGTGCAGACAATAATGACAGTGGTAGAACATGAGATGGTACAATAGCAAAGAGAGAGGGTGTGTGTGAGGTAACAGAGAGATGACGATAGTACTTACACTGGTTGAGCAGAGAAGGCCATTGGGCTTCTTCCTGCACTGTTGGGCATTCCTACAGATGGTTGGGACTGCGTAGACCCAAGCCTTAACCTGTAACTGGGTTCTCCTACTCTGATCTGGTGGTAAACATTACATCTTGTGTCTGCACCACTCTATCTAGTAGGACCTTGTCAGTGAAGCGACTTACAAATTTGTCCTTGTTTGCCAATGTCAAGGGTAAATGGTGAGTTTTGAAAAGAAATGTAGCTCAGGTTGAGTTTCTGGAAATAAGTTTGCTCGCTAAGCTGGAAGGTTCGTTTTCAGACATTTCATCGCCATACTAGGTGATATCTTCAGTGAGCCTCTGAATGAAGCACTGATGGTATAGCCCACTTTCTATTTATAAATTTGGGTTGGTGATGTCATTTCCTGTGGTGACATCATTTCATATGGTGATGTTATTTCCTGTTCTTTTTCTCAGTAGTTGGTAAATGGGATCCAAGTCAATGTGTTTGTTGAAAAAAAGTTCCAGTTGGAATTCCATGCTTCTAGGATGGATCCCATTGAGGACACGGGATTGAATGTCATTGGAGCTCCTTGCAACAGAGAGTTGTGGGGTAGGGTTCTTATGTATATTTATGGCTGAGCTAGACAGAGTCTTGATCAGGAGAGGAATTGAGAGTTGCAGGGAAAGGGTAGAAATTAGATACGAGGAATGTTTGATCAGCCATAATTGTATTGAATGGTGGAATAAGCTCAAGGAGCAAAATGGCCCACTCCTATTCTTATTTCTTAAGATCATACTTGTTTCGATTATATCACCTCTCATTTCACTAAACTTTATGTTTAGGCTCAATTTGCTCACCTTTCTTCATAAGACAGACCCTTCATCCCAAGTATAGATCATTGAACATAGAACAATACATTGCAGAACAGGCCCTTTGGCCCTTGATGTTGCGCTGACCTGTGAACTATTCTTAGCTCGTCCCCCTACACTATCCCATCATCATCCATGTGCTTATCTAAGGATTGTTTAAATCTCCCTAATGTGGCTGAATTGACTACATTACCTACATTAAAAAGCTGCCCTTAAGTCTCTTTTAAATCTTTCCCTTCTTTTCTTAAACCTATGCCCTCTAGTTTTGGACTCACCTATCCCAGGGAAAAGACCTTGTCTGTTTACCCTATCTATGCACTTTATAAATCTCTGTAAGGACACTCCTCAGCCTCCGATGCTCCAGGGAAAATATCCCCAGCTTATTCAGCCTCTCCCTATTGCTCAAATGCTCCAACCCTGGCAACATTCTTGTAAATCTTTTCTGAACCCTTTCAAGTTTCACAACATCTTTCCTATAGGAGGGAGACCAGAACTGCACACAATATTCCAAAAATGGCTGAACCAATGTCCTGTAGAGCCACAACATGAGCTCCTAACTCCCTCCACTCAATACACTGACCAATAAAGGAAAGCATACCATACACCTTCTTCACTATCCTATTTAGTTGCGACTCCACTTTCAAGGAACTATGGACCTGCACTCCAAAGTCTCTTCCTTCAGCTAAACACCACCCAGGACCTTACCATAAATTGTACAAGTCTGCCCTGATTTGCCTATCCAAACTGCAGCACCTCACATTTATTTAAATTTAGCTCTATCCGCCACTCCTTGTACCCTTTCAGAAATGGATTTTACCAGGCCACTACACACAGAGATGTTGAAAATAGTCTCTAATATGTAGCTTTACAGTTAGTCAGGCGAAAATACTATTTATGATTCACAGTAGCAATACTTTGAAGAGATATTATTTGATCAACGTGCTCCCTATGTCAGAAACTAAAATTGATGTTTAGAGCCAGCTGTATATGTCCCTGGCTATGTAAGCTAGGATAGCTGATGCAAGCTGAAGAAATGTATCCATATGGCAGGAACACAAGCTGATAAAGTCAGTTGGGCAAGGAGAATTAAAACCAGCCAGTCATAATGGCCAAGGGCCAAATATTTCAGTAGATAAATGAGAATATCGCACTTTAAAATTTATTTTAATGAAAGCAGCTCAAAGAGCAGTAAAAACCTAAAGGAGGTGGCCAACTTTTTTGGTCAAAACAGGCTGCTGTACTGGACACTGGCCAAAACCAATGGAGCTAAACGCTTGTGGAGAACAACAACAGCACGTTTGGGTTGGTGATTTAGAAAATTATTAGTACAGTGAATCATAAGCAGAGGGGTCTTATTTGGTAATAATTATTGTAAAATGATATACCATAATTTAAATGCAACATTGCAAACACAATTCGAAAAGTGTCTTTGTCTTTCGTTCCAGACCAAATAGCTAGAAGAGTTGCCAACATTACCAATGTACAGCACGATATTGAAAGAAATTTGATTAAGTTATGGCTACTTTTATTTCAGACTCTGTGAAACATTCTCCCTTGATATAACTTTCAATGAAACTCTGGAATGCAGATTTGCTCCTGTCATCTAATAAGATACAAGCACAATCTATAATTTAGTGCCTGACTGCACTCATCCTCTCCTTGAGAATTTCAAAATGACAATCACTCCAAGAAGCTTGTTTAACAGTTAAAAATAAAAACAAAGTGGAGAAATTCAGAAACTATGTTACAATAAAATTATGTACATAAAATCCAGCATCTTTCCTTTCCCCTGGCATGTTGTTTCTTTGTGTGTAAGGTCAAAACGCCTCCTCCACCAGACCCAACTGTCTCACACTCAAGGACTTTACTCAATTCTATGATGCCCTTGAGACTCAACAGCCCTGCCCCATACTGAATCCAATCAACCCGCTGCCTACCCACCCCATAGGGACCTGATCCCACTGCCTGTACACTCTGTGAATTGACTGCTTCTGCCTCCCCCAGGTCCTGATATCGCTCACTCAGTCCAACCTATCCACTGCATTAGTATGTCCTGCTTTTGCCACTTGGCACCAGCACTATACTTACTAGCAACTTACTCAGTAGTAACCTATTCTACTTGACACCTTATCCCCAACCCATGTGGCACTCTATCAACGCTGCACTCTACTTTCTGACACTGTACCCCACCAGGCACCCTGTCCCCTATCCAGTTTGCTCTCTACCACCTGGCACCTTACCACCGACCCACCAGGCACCTTTATTTCACATTTGCCTTAAGTACTCAGCTTCTGATGGCAGCTGTCAAAGTGATTGCCTGTCATTTTCACCTTCTACAGGAAATTAGCAGCTCACCGTTATGAAAATGGGGCTGTAATTTTACCACCCTAACTGCCTACGCTACAAGGAACCTGCTAGAATGGAAGTACAGTTCTGCATTTCTGAAGGATTCCTGATTGGAATCTCTCACTAGAAATTTGAATCTCTTTCATTGGGTAAAAATGAAGAAGCAGAGGGACAATCTGCAAGAGAGTACTATATCACAACATCACAAAAACATAATGGGCCGGATTATATCTTCAGAAAATCCAGCACGATATGTTTCTGTGATGTTGATCAAGAGATAATTGTTGGTGAGGGCACCAGGGTTAACTTCACTATTCTTAGAGTTATAGAGTCATAGTCCTACAGCACGGAGACAGGCCCTTTGGCCCAAACTGGGCCATGACGACCAAAATGGCCATCCACATTAACCTCATTTCCCTGCACTTGCCTCATATCCTTCTAAACCTTTTCTATCCATGTATTTGTCCAATTGCCTCAAAATGTTATTAATGTATCCACCTCAACCACTTCCACTGGCAACTGTTCCATATAAGTACCATCCGCTGTGTAAAAATGCTGCTGCTTAGGTTCCCTTTTATTCGTTTCCCTCTAACCTTAAAGCGATGCTCTCGAGTCCTTGATTCTCAATCCTGGGAAAAAGACTGAGTGCATTCACCCTATCCATACCTCTAACGATCTTATACATATTTATAAGATCCCCCCTCAGTCTCTTATGCCCTAAAAAAAGTCCTAGCTTGTCCAAGCTCCCCCTATAACTCAGACCCTTGGGTCCTGGCAACATCCTTGTAATTTTCTTCTGCATTTTTTCCAGTTTAATAACATCCTTCTTATAGCAAGGTGACCAAAACTGAACACAATGCTCCAAGTGTGGTCTCACCGCCATCTTGTAGAACTGCAACATAACTTCCTAACTTCCATACTGAATGCCCTGACCAATGAAGGCCAGTGTGCCAAAAGCCTTCTTCCTGGCACTGTCTACCCGTGGCTCCACTTTCAGAGAACTGTGCACCTGAACTCCAAGGTCCCTCTGTTCCACTACACTCCTTAAGGCCCTACCATTCACCATGAAACTCCTGCCTTGATTTGACTTTCTAAAATGCAAGACCTATATTAAACTCTTATTCAAAACAAAGTCATTGGTTCATCTGTAAGGAGTGGGTTATGTTTTAGTATCATATTCAAAAGACTTCACCTTCAAAAGAACAGCATTTCCTCCGTAGAGGGCCGAAGTGTTTGCCTTAATTTTTGTGTTCTAATCCTCTAAGTGGATCTTCTTTACAAAAACTTCTAACTAAGAGGCTAGAGATCTATCAATTGCACCTTTGTTGATAGTTAGGAACTATCTGAAGGTCGACAAGCTTTATAAGATTCTTAACCCTTTGAGTTCCAATTCAAACAATTTGTCACTGGCTGACTGGAAACAACAGCAGGCACAGCACACAGTAACTTCTCAGGTTTAGTTTCAAGTCCATTGGCTTAACATGCTTCTTTAGGCCTATGAAAGGTCACATTGCCCTGAAGATATGCCATGTCTCCACAATATGAGTAGGTGTAAATGGAAGCTTTCTGTAGAACTTGAATGGCTGCTTGTCCTGGCAAAATATGCTTTGACATTAGGTCAAATGTCATATCATAATTTTGTACATCAAAGGCAGTAAATTGATGCATTAATCCTCATGATGCTCCCACAGCAAATACTTCACCAAAATCAAAAAACACAAGAACTCAAAACTCTTGCTCAAAAATGCCAGCATTCCACTCCCTCACAGTCCCACCTCAGATATAATACTGCTTCTCAGCAGTAATACTGATTAAAATTTGATAAAGAAGTGCAAAAAATTTCAACACTAAATTGTCAATTTTGTACTTAATTATAGGTATGTTTAGTTTGCTTAACTGCAGTGGTTAAGTTCTAAAATAAAGTCACACTCCACCTTTATTCTTTCAGTATGTTCATCGGGTATCACTTTGGGCTTTAAGCATTTTTAGTCTTTGTGTTTCCTTTCACAGTAAGATGCAATTGAATACCAAGTTAAATACTGAATAAGAATCTCTACTCTTACTTGAGTATATTCACTGACTTTAGAATTGTGATCTCAGTAATGGCTCAGTTTAAATTCAGGCCATGTAGCTGATCTTGATTCATTAATGAAGGCCTTTTAACCTTAACTGTAATTTGCAAGCAATAGTTTTGTCTGATGTTCAGATGTTATACAAATAATCATTTGCTAGCACAAAACTTGAACATGGCTGAAAAAAATATATTTCATTGTATTGTACTCATCAGGGTAATTCAAGAGAAATACCGAAATAAAGGGAAAATAGCCTTTTTGTACTGAATGAGGAGAGAGTGCAACTTTGCTTTTATTGGTTGAGCCTTTTCCATGGACAATGCACCAGTATATAACGACTGTCAAGCTGTGTTAAAATTTACAGTTGACTGAGGTCGGTCAAGACACTGCCTCAAGGAATGACCCAGAAAATTGTTGTCAACTGTTTTGTTGAGTTGTGATAGTTGTGATGTGTATACATTTTTCTTGTCTGCAAATAAAAGGTGTTCCTGATCATCACCTTATTTCCAACTCTGCCATTTAAATTATGGGCTGGAAGACCTATGGATGACTTTCCTTTACCAATGCCAATTGAGGCTCTTCGACCATTCCATACATGCACCACCCTCTGAGTGAAAAAGTTGTCCCTTAAGTCCTCCTTAAATCTTTTGCCTCTCACTTTAAACTCTAATTTTGAACTCTGCTACCATGAGGAGAAGTTCTTGGCTATTCACTTTCGCTATGCCACTCATGATTTGATGAAGTTCTGTAAGGTCACCTCTCAGCCTTTGACGCTCCAGGGAAAATAGCCCGAGTCTATTCAGTCTCTCTCTGAAGCTTAAACCCTCCAACTCTGGGAACACCCTTGTGAATCTTTTCTGAACCCTTTCAAGTTTCACAACATCTTTCCTGTAGCTGGGATACCAGAATTGCATGCAGTATTCTAAAAGAGATTATCCTAGATACAGATGAGGCTGTCACCTTTCTGTGTTTGATAGATAGAAAAAGAAACAAGTGGCAGCTTGGTGGGGGAGTTCCTGAATTAAAGGCACTCAGTACCTGATTGGTAGATTGGATATCTAGAAGGTGAGATTCCGCACAGAAGCAATTCTACAGTCCTTTTGGCTGATCCCCTACATCTGTCTCCTCTATGAATCACCCAGCCTCCACATTCTCTCCATCAGCCTGATTTCAGGAGAAGAACCACTGCTAGACTCATCAATATGTGATATGTGCAAAGAAATGTAAAGCCACAGCAGATTTTACCAGACAAGTGACCTTCTCGCAAACAGGTAATCCAAGATGGAGGATGGGAAACATTTCTGGCTGTAAGAGCTGCGCATTTATTTGAGGTATTTTAGGTGTTGGAGGTGATTTCCTCGAATTCCAGGAGCAGCAATTACTGTTTTATATGCTATTGGATTGTTTTGGAACTTTGAAAAAAAAGTCAAAACAACAGCAGTTTAAAAGGGAGAAGAACAGACAAAGGAAGCACATGGTGAGGACAGTGCAGGAGAGAGGTTGCTGGACATCGGAGTGCATCTGGGAAAATTAACAAACAGTGAAATTCACAACTAATCTTGGAGGAACTGTTGGGCGAAGTTCACAGCACAGAATCAGATAAGTTAATTGTTGTTTTAAGTCTGTCCAAGAGAAAGGCTGCAACAGTGAGTACAGTGGATTCGTTCTTGATTATATGTTTTGGGGATAAGTCTCTTGATTAAACTTAAAATATAAGCCATAGCTATTAATTTAACCTGGGGCAGTGTTTGTAGAGGAATAAGACGCTGCTATTTTCTGGGTCTGTAGATTGTGAAGGAGCAAAAATGGCCTTTGCAGTGATATGTACTTCTTGTCAGATGTGGGAGTTTTAAAGAGAGTTTAAGGGTTACTGCGGATTATATCTGCCATAAATGCTGTTGGATGCAAATCTTATCAGGTGGAGTGGATCGGTTGGAGAGACAGTTAGAAGCAATGAGAAATTTGCAACAGCAACAGTATGTGATGGATGGCAGTTATAGAAAGGGGGGAAGAGTCTCAGATACAGTCACATAGATGGATTAACTCCAGGAAGGGTAAGAGAGGTAGGCAGCTAGTGCAGGAGTCATTTGTGGATATACCCATTTCAAACAGGTATGCTGTTTTGGAAAATGTAGGGGGTGATGGATTCTCAGGGGAACGTAGCACGAACAACCAAGTTTCTGGTATTGAGACTGGCTCTAATGCAATGAGGGGTACGTCAGCTTCCAAGAGTTCAATTGTGTTAGGGGATTCTGTAGTCAGAGGCACAGACAGACATTTCTGTGGCCAGCAGAGAAAAAGCAGAATGGTGTGTTGTTTTCTTGGTGCCAGGATCAAGGATGTCTCAGAGAGGGTGCAGAATGTTCTCACATGGGGAGAGGGGCCAGCAGGAGGTCATTTTCCACATTGGAACCAATGACATTAGAAGGGAAAAGGTTAAGATTCTGAAGGGAGATTACAGAGAGTTAGGTAGAAATGTAAAAAGGAGGTCCTCAAGGGTAGTAATATCTGGATTACTCCCAGTGCTACGAGCTAGTGAGGGCAGGAATAGGAGAATAGAGCAGATGAATGCATGGCTGAGGAGCTGGTGTATGGGAGAAGGATTCACATTTTTGGATAATTGGAAGCTCTGTTTGGGTAAAAGTGACCTGTACAAGAAGAACGGATTGCACCTAAATTGGAAGGGGACCCAGGGAGATAGTGAGGAAAGAGATCAATCTGAGACGGGTACAGCTGAGAACAGAAATGAGTCAAACAGTCAGGGCAGGCAGGGACAAAGTAGGACTAATAAATTAAACTGCATTTATTTCAAAGCAGGGGCCTAACAGGGAAGGCAGATGAACTCAGGGCATGGTTAGGAACATGGGACTGGGATATCATAGCAATTACGAAAAAATGGCTCAGGGATGGACAGGACTGGCAGCTTAATGTTCCAGGATACAAATGCTACAGGAAGGATAGAAAGGGAGGCAAGAGAGGAGGGGGAGTGGCATTTTTGATAAGGGCTAGCATTACAGCTGTGCTGAGGGAGGATATTCCTGGAAATTCATCCAGGGAAGTTATTTGGGTGGAACTGAGAAATAAGAAAGGGATGATCACCTTATTGGGATTGTATTATAGACCCCCAATAGTCAGAGGGAAATTGAGAAACAAACTTGTAAGGAGATCTCAGCTATCTGTAAGAATAATAGGGTAGTTATGATAGGGAATTTTAAATTTCCAAACATTGACTGAGACTGCCATAGTGTTAAAGGTTTAGATCGAGAGGAATTTCTTAAGTGTGTACAAGACAATTTTCTGATTCAGTATGTGGATGTACCTACTAGTGAAGGTGCAAAACTTGACCTACTCTTGGGAAATAAGGTAGGGCAGGTGACTGAGGTGTCAGTGGGGGAGCACTTTTGGGCCAGCGACCATAATTCTATTCGTTTTAAAATAGTGCTGGAAAAGGATGGATCAGATCTAAAAGTTGAAGTTCAAAAGTGGAGAAAGGCCAATTTTGATGCTAGAACTTAGGCAAGAACTTTCGAATGCTGATTGGAGGCAGATGTTCGCAGGTAAAGGGACGACTGGAAAATGGGAAGCCTTCAAAAACGAGATAATAAGAATCCACAGAGAGTATATTCCTGTCAGGGTGAAAGGAAAGGGTGGTAGGTAGAGGTAATGCTGGATGACGAAAGAAATTGAGGGTTTGGTTAAGAAAAAGAAGGAAGCATATGTCAGGTATAGACAGGATACATCGAGTGAATCCTTAGAAGTGTATAAAGAAAGTAGGAGTATACTTAAGAGGGAAATCAGGAGAGCAAAATGGGGACATGAGATAGCTTTGGCAAATAGAATTAAGGAGAATGCAAAGGGTTTTCACAAATCTATCAAGGACAAAAGAGTAACTAGGGAGAGAATAGGGCTGCTCAAAGATCAGCAAGGCGGCCTTTGTGTGGAGCCACAGAAAATGGGGGAGATACTAAATTAATATTTTGCATCAGTATTTACTGTGGAAAATGGATATGGAAGATATAGATTGTAGGGAAATAGATGGTGACATCTTGCAAATTGTCCAGATTACAGAGGAGGAAGTGCTGGATGTCTTGAAGTGGGTAAAGGTGGATAAATCCCCAGGACCTGATCAGGTGTACCTGAGAACTCTGTGGGAAGCTGGAGAAGTGGTTCCTGGCCCTCTTGCTGAGATATTTGTATCATCGATAGTCACAGGTGAGGTGCCGGAAGACTGGAGGTTGGCAAACGTGATGCCACTGCTTAAGAAGGGTGGTAAAGACAAGCGAGGGAACTATAGACCGGTGAGCCTGACCTCGGTGGTGGGCAAGTTGTTGGAGGGAATCCTGAGGGACAGGATGTACATGTATTTGGAAAGGCAAGGACTGATTAGGGATAGTAAACTTTTTGCGTGGGAAATCATGTCTCACAAACTTGATTGAGTTTTTTGAAGAAGTAACAAAGAAGATTGATGAGGTCAGAGCAGTAGATGTGATCTATATGGACTTCAGTAAGGCGTTCGACAAGGTTCCCCATGGGAGACTGATTAGCAAGGTTAGATCTCATGGAATACAGGGAGAACTGGACATTTGGATATAGAACTGGCTCAAAGGTAGAAGACAGAGTGTGGTGGTGGAGGGTTGTTTTTCAGACTAGAGGCCTGTGACCAGTGAAGTGCCACAAGAATTGGTGCTAGCTCCTCTACTTTTTGTCATTTACATAAATGATTTGGATGTGAGCATAAGAGGTACAGTTAGTAAGTTTGCAGATGACAACAAAACTGGAGGTGGAGTGGACAGCGAAGAGGGTTACCTCAGATTACAACAGGATCTTGACCAGACAGGCCAATAGACTGAGAAGTGGCAGATGGAGTTTAATTCAGATAAATGCAAGGTGCTGCATTTTGGGAAAGCAAATTTGAGCAGGACTTATACACATAATGGTAAGGTCCTCGGGAGTGTTGCTGGACAAAGAGACCTTGGAGTGCAGGTTCATAGCTCCTTGAAAGTGGAGTCGCAGGTAGATAGGATAGTGAAGAAGGCATTTGGTATGCTTTCCTTTATTGGTCAGAATATTGAGTACAGGAGTTGGGAGGTCATGTTGCAACTGTACAGGACATTGGTTCGGCTACTGTTGGAATATTGTGTGCAATTCTGGTCTCCTTCCTACCGGAAAGATGTTGTGAAACTTGAAAGGGTTCAGAAAAGATTTACAATGATGTTACCAGGTTTGGAGGATCTGAGCTACAGGGAGATGTTGAACAGGCTGGGTCTGTTTTCCCTGGAGCGTCGGAGGCTGAGGGGAGACCTTATAGAGGTTTACAAAATTATGAGGGGCATTGATAGGATAAATAGACAAAGTCTTTTCCCTGGTGTCGGGAAGTCCAGAACTAGAGGTCATAGGTTTAGGGTGAGAGGGGAAAGATATAAAAGGGACCTAAGGGGCAACCTTTTCATGCAGAGGGTGTTTTGTGTGTGGAATGAGCTGCCAGAGGAAGTGGTGGAGGCTGGTACAATTGCAACATTTAAGAGGCAATCGGATGGGTATATGAATAGGAAGGGTTTGGAGGGATATGGGTCAGGTGTTGGCAGGTGGGACTAGATTGGGTTGGGATGTCTGGTCAGCATGGACGGGTTGGACCGAAGGGTCTGTTTCCATGTTGTACATCTCTATGGCTCTATGAGCTACATTGTTTGGGAGGAGACAAGCTGGAGGCTGGAAGAACACAGCAAACCAGGCTGCATGAGGAGGTGGGGATGTCAACATTTTGGGTGTAACCCTTCTTCAGGACTGGATGTGGGGGTCGGGGAGCTGCAGATAAAGAGAGGGTGGGGGAAAGGTTTGTGGGTGGGGAGAGGGGTGGACTGGTAAGATCGTGATAGGTGAACACATGTAGAGGGTACGGCTGGTGGGTCAATGGGAGCAATGAATCCAGTTGATAACTGGAAGGAAGGATTGGTCAGCGGAATGAAAGGGAGGGGGAGGGGCTAGAAAGGGAGTCAAGGGATGGGAAGGGAGGTCCTATGCACTACCCGTGTTCACCTATCACAACTTCACCACCCTGCCCTTCTGCATACCTAAAATCTACCCCCACCTTTATCTGCAGCTCCCCCTGTCCCCACCTCCATTCTTGAAGGAGGGTTATACCCAAAATGTTGACTTCTCCACCTCCTGATGCTGCCTGGCCTGCTGTGTTCCCTGCTGGTCTACTTTGGATTCCAGCACCTGCAGTTGTTTGTTGTCTCCAACATTGTTTGGGAGCCTAGATGAGGGGAGGTTATTCATGTGAATTATTGCACAACGTCAGATTCTTCCATACACTCACAAAACATGATATTTCCTTCAAATTCTTACTGTTCTGTTCGCATGCAAATGTTCTTTCAAGAGTGACAATTCGTTATGACTGTTAAAGGCATTTTGTATCCTTCACCAATAAGTCAGTTAATACTTTCAACGCTAAGTTCATTTGCTCTCCAAAATAATATGTCAACCCACACATGAACTATTAAAATATAACAATACCATACTCCACATTCTTTGAATGGAAAGATGTCTTTTTTTATGTCATTTATTTGAACTGAATGAAGATTTACATCAAACAGGTAAATTAGACAGTCGCTGAAGGCCAATTAACAGACCGGCCATTTCTCTTACGGAATAGCTGGCACTCGAAGTAATTCTGACAGATATTTTCTCATTGACTTGTTCAGAAATGTTATTTGCTGAGCAAATGAGACTTGAACTGAGGCCACCTACTCCAGAGGTAAGGTCATTTCCACTGTACCACATTTTTGTTCTCTGCACTCTGAATTCATATCAAAGACAATTTGGCGTCCAGGAGAAATATTGCAGCAAAGTGAACACATATACACACAAAATTGAGCTCTCTCACTTGGCAAACCCATTACATCACATTACGATCTGCAAGCAAATAGTTTATCACAATGATTATTCCACACCAATATAGAGAATGTTTATTGACCTTCTAGCTATTCTTGTCGCCTGTCACTCACCTGCATTCATTTCTAGCTGGGTTTTTGTATTTATTGCTGAAACAAAGAATGCTGTGGTCTTTGATTCAGCATGGTTGAAAATCTGAAACCAGTTAATATCTTACTAAATATAATATTGCAATGGATGACTAATTCTATTTCTCTCACAAATTATTTTTCTGATCATGCATTTTTGTGAACCTCACACTAGTTGATGATGGAGAGTCTTTACAATTTTTAGAATAATATATCTTATGAAGAAAGGCTAGACAGACTGGAGTTCAGCAGAGTTAAAGGTGACTTAATTGAAATGTATATGATCCTGAGGGGACTTGACTAGGTAGATAGAGTCATAGAAATGTACAGCATGGAAACAGATCTTTCAGTCCAACGCATCCATGACGACCAGGTATCTTAAATTAATCAAGTTCCATTTGCCAGCATTTGGCCCATATTCCTCTAAATTCTTCCTATTCACATACCCAGCAAGATTCGCTTTAAATGCTGTAATTGTACCAGCCTCCACCACTTCCTCTGGCAACTCATTCCATGCAGGCACCACCCTCTGCATGAAAACGTTGTCTCCTACTTCCGTCTTAAATCTTTCCCCTCTCACCTTTAAACCCATGGCCTGTCGTTTTGAACTCTGCTACACAGAGGAAAAGAGCTTGGCTATTCACTCTATCCATGCCCCTCATGATTTTATAAACCTTTATAAAGTCACCCCTCAGCCTCTGACACTCCAAGGGAAAATAGCCCCAGCCTATTCAGCCTCTCCCTATTGCTCAAAACCTTTCAACTCTGGCAACACCCTTGTAAATCATTTCTGGACCACTTCAGGTTTCATAACATCCTTCCTACAGGTTGGAGATCAGAAATCAATGCAGTATTCTAAAAGTGGCCAAACCAACATCCTCTACAGCTGCAACTTGACCTCCAACTCCTATACTCAGTGCACTGGCCAACAAAGGCAACCATACCAAATGCCTTCTTCACTACCCTGTCTATCCGCGACTCCACTTTCAAGGAAATATGAACATGCACTCCAAGATCTCTTTGTTCAGCAACACAGGCCAGGACATTACCGTTCAATGTATAAGTCCTGCCCTGATTTGCCCTTCCAAACTGCAGCACAGAATCATAGAGTCATAGAGATGTACAGCAGGGAAACAGACCCTTCAGTCCAACCCGTCCATGCTGACCAGATATCCCAACCCAATCTAGTCCCACGTGCTAGCACCCGGCCCATATCCCTCCAAACCCTTCCTATTCATATACCCATCCAAATGCCTCTTAAATGTTGCAATTGTACCAGCCTCCACCACTTCCTCTGGCAGCTCATTCCATACATGTACCACCCTCTGTGTGAAAAAGTTGCCCAGTAGGACTCTTTTATATCTTTCCCCTCTCGCCCTAAACCTATGCCCTCTAGTTCTGAACTCCCCGACTCCAGGGAAAAGACTTTGCCTATTTACCCTATCGCTGCCCCTCATAATTTTGTAAACCTCTGTAAGGTCACCCCTCAGCCTCTGACGCTCCAGGGAAAACAGACCCAGCCTGTTCAGCCTCTCCCCATAGCTCAAATCCTCCAACCTTGGCAACATCATTGTAAATCTTTTCTGAACCCTTTCAAGTTTCACAACATCTTTACGATAAGAAGGAGACCAGAATTGCACACAATATTCCAACAGTGGCCGAACCAATGTCCTGTACAGCCGCAACATGACCTCCCAACTCCTGTACTCAATACTCTGACCAATAAAAGAAAGCATACCAAA
>NC_057722.1:14344013-14353003 GCF_004010195.1 Chiloscyllium plagiosum | reverse complement strand
CTGTCAAAATTAGCCTTCCTCCAATTTAGAACTTCAACTTTTAGATCTGGTCTATCCTTTTCCATCACTATTTCAAATCTAATGGAATTATGGTTGCTGGCCCAAAAGTGCTCCCCCACTGACACCTCAGTCACCTGCCCTGCCTTATTTCCCAAGAGTAGGTCATGTTGTGCACCTTCTCTAGTAGATACATCCACATACTGAATCAGAAAATTGTCTTGTATACATTTAAGAAATTAATCTGCATCTAAACCCTTAACACAATGGCAATCCCAGTCAATGTTTGGAAAGTAAAAATCCCCTATCATAACCAGCCTATTATTCTTACAAATAGCTGAAATCTCCTTACAAGTTTGTTTCTCAATTTCCCTCTGACTATTAGGGGGTCTATAATACAATCCCAATAAGATGATCATCCCTTTCTTATTTCTCAGCTCCACTCAAATAACTTCCCTGGATGTATTTCCAGGAATATCCTCCCTCAGCACAGCTTATCAAAAATGTCACTTCCCCATCTCCCTTGCCTCCCATTCTATCCTTCCTGTAGCATTTGTATCCTGGAACATTAAGCTGTCAACCCTGCCCATCCCTGAGCCATGTTTCTGTAATTGCTATGATATCCCAGTCCCATGTTTCTAACCATGCCCTGAGTTCATCTACCTTCTCTGTTAGGCCCCTTGCAGTGAAATAAATGCAGTTTAATTTATTAGTCCTACCTTGCCCTGCTTGCCCTGACTGTTTGACTCGCTTCTGTTCTCAATTATACCAGTCTCAGATCGATCTCTTTCCTCACTATCTCCCCTGTCCCAACTCCCCCCAAACGCCCCCACCCACACCTCCCCACCTTACTAATTTAAATCCTCCCAAGCAGTTCCAGCAAATTTCTCTGCCAGTATATTAGTCCCCTTCCAATTTAGGTGCAATTCGTCCTTTTTGTACAGGTCACTTCTACCCCAAAAGAGATTCCAATAATCCAAAAACGTGAATCCTTCTCCCATACACCAGCTCCTCGGCCATGCATTCATCTGCTCTATCCTCCTATTTCTGCCCTCACTAGCTCATAGCACTGGGAGTAATCCAGATTTTACCACCCTTGAGGACCTCCTTTTTAAATTTCTACCTAACTCTCTGTAATCTCCCTTCAGAATCTTAACCTTTTCCCTTCCAATGTTGTTGGTTCCAATGTGGACAATGACCTCCTGCTGCCCCCTCTCCCCTGTGACAACATTCTGCACCCTCTCCAAGACATCCTTGATCCTGGCACCAGGGAAACAACACACCATTCTGCTTTTTCTCTGCTGGCCACAGAAACATCTGCCTGTCCCTTGGACCGGAGAATCGCTAACACAATTGATCTCTTGGAAGTCGACGTACCCCTTGTTGCATTACAGCCAGTCTCAATACCAGAAACTTGGCTGTTCGTGCTACGTTCCCCTGAGAATCCATCACCCCCTACATTTTCCAAAACAGCATACTTGTTTGAAATGGGTATAGCCACAGAAGGCTCCTGCACTAGCTGCCTACCTCTCATACCTTTCCTGGGGTTAACCCATCGATGTGACTGTATCTGAGACTTTCCCCCCTTCCTATAACTGCCATCCATCACATACTGTTGCTGTTGCAAATTCCTCATCGCTTCTAACTGTCTCTCCAACTGATCCATTCGATCTGACAAGATTCGCATCCAACAGCATTTATGGCAGATATAATCCGCAGTAACCCTTAAACTCTCTTTAAACTCCCACATCTGACAAGAAGTACATATCACTGCAAAGGCCATTTTTGCTCCTTCACAATCTACAGACCCAGAAAATAACACCGTCTTATTCCTCTACAAAACACTGCCCCGGGTTAAATAACAGTTTTGGCATTTCTTTTAAGTTTAATCAAGAGACATATCTCCAAAAACATGTAATCAAGAAAGAACCCACTCTACTCACTACTGCAGCTGGTCACAAAGTGCTCCTCCAATGATACCTCAGGCACCTGCTCTGCCTTACTTCCTAAGAGTAGGTCAAGTTCTCTAATAGCTACATCCACATACTGACTCAGAAAATTTTCTTGCACACACTAAACAAATTTTTCTCCATTGAAGTCTTTAACACTATGGCAGTCCCAGTCTATGTTTGGAAAGTTAAAATCCTCTACCATTACTACCCTATTATTCTTATAATTAACTGTGATCTCCTTATAAATTTGTTTCACAATTTCCTGCTGGTGATTGGGGGATCGACAGTACAATGCCAAAAAGGTGATAGTCTCTTTCTTATTTCTCAGTTCCATCCAAATAACTTCCCTGGATGTATTCCCAGGTATATTCTTCCTATGTACAACCATAATGTATCCCAAATCAAAAACTCCATTTCCCCTCTTCTGTTGCCCCCCACCTTTCTATCCTTGCTATAGCATTTCTAACCTGGAACATTAAGCTACCAGTCCTGTCCATCTCTGAACCACATTTCCATAATTCCTATGACATCCAAGTCCTATGTTCCTAACCATCCCTGAGTTCATCTGCCTTACCTGATGGTCTTTCACATTGAAATAATTGTAGTTTAATGTATCAGTTCAATCTCAATGTTTGCTGTGTTCCTGCCTACCATGATTGTTTGATTCACTCCTTTTCCCAACTGCACCAGTCTCAGACTCTTTTCTCACCATCTCCCTGTGCCCACTTCCACTCCCACCCCCTCCAACAACCTCCCACCGCCACCACACCCCCAAAGCCAGTCCCACCCCCATACTAGTTTAAATCCTCCCGAGCAGTTCAAGCAAATCTCCTTTCCAATATATCAGACCCCTACCAATTCAAGTGTAATCCATCCTTCTTATACAGATCACCTCTCCATCAGAAGAGATACCAATGATCTAAAAATGTGAATCCTTTTCCCCTACACCAGCTCCTTTGTCGCATATTACTATACTCAATGCTCCTACTCCTGCTCTCTATAGCTCAAGGCTCTGAGGGTAATTTAGATATTACTACCCTCGAGGACCTGCTTTTTATCTTCCTACCTAATTTCCTTCATTCTCTCCTCAGCACCTTGTCCTTTTCTCTTCCTATGTTGTTAGTGCCGATGTGTACAATCACCTCTCTCACCCCTTTGAGAACATTCTGCACCCTCTCAGAGATATCCTTGATTTTGGCACCAGGGAAGCAGCACACCGTTTGGATTTCTCACTACTGGCCACAGAAACATCTGTCTGTGCTTCTGACTACAGAGTCCCCTATCACAATCGATCACGTGGAACCCGACGTACCCCCTCATTACATTAGAGCCATTCTCGGTATCAGAAACTTGGCTGTTTGTGCTACAATCCACTGACAGACCATCACTCCCTACATTTTCCAAAACAGCATACCTGTTTGAGATGGGGATAGCCACAGGAGACTCCTGCATTACCTGCCTACCCCTCCTACCTTTCCTGGAGGTAACATCTACCTGACTGTATCTGCATTTTTCTCCCTTCCTGAAACTGCCATCCGTCACATCCCCAGCTCCTGTTAATTCATCATTGCCTCTAACAGCCATTCTAAACAATCCAATAGGATACACAATCAAACACACTTCCTGCAGGCAAAATCATCAGTAACATGGAAACTCTCCCTAATCTCCCACATCTAACCGGAAGAGCACAACATTCTACCGAAGACCATCTTTGCATCTTAACAATCTACATGCCCAGAAAACAGCAGTCTTACTGCTCTAAAAACACTGTTCCAAGATAACTCAGTACCAATGTTTTATATTTTAAAATTTTTATCAAGAGACAGATCACAATAAAACATATACTCTCAAAAAAAAATCCACTCGACTCACCATAGTAGATTTACAAAATAAAACAGTAGGGTTACACTTTAAAAATAAAGCCACTTAGCTGCTCCCCAGCTGTGAGATCCCTCACACAACTTTCTCCAAGGTCAAGTGTAAATTTCACTGTTTGTTATTTTCCTTAGAATGAATTCCCATGTCCAGAGATACTTGAAATGAAATAGCAAAGCCAATCAGCAATGAAGCTCTAATGCTGGGTCAGATAGCTGCACAGGTTTACTTCTCTGTTGTTTCACCTCCCAAGTGGTATCTGCTTTGTCTGTCTTCCTCCTTTTCTAAAGTGCTGCTGTTTTTATCTTTTTCAAAGTTCCAAAATAATTCAACAGCTTATAACACAGTAATTACTGCTCCAAAGATTCGAGGAAATCAGCTCCAGCACTGAAAATACCTCAAAAAAAGGAGCACCTCTTATAGCCACAATTGTTTTTCCCCATCCTCCATCTTGGATTACCCAGAAGATGTCCAAAGAATGCTTTCTCTTCTGGGAGGGGGGATCTTGAACTAGGGTCATTATTTAAAAATAAAGACTTACTTATTTAAGGCAGAGATAAGGAAACTTTTGTTTTCCTCTCAGAGTATTGTTAGTCTTTGGAATGTCCTTCATTGAAAGGCAGCAGATGCAGAATATAAAAATATTTTTAAAACGGAGTAGATAGATTTTTGATTACTAATGAGATGAATGATTATTGGGGATATGTAGGAATGTAGAGTTGATCTTATTATTTGCAGAGAAGGATCAAAGAGCCAGGTGTCCTAATCTCGTTCCTTGATTGCATGTTCATATCAAGCCCTGCCTAATATCAGCTATCAAGTGTTTGCTGTTGACACTCAACTTCAACCCTCCACCATCTCTCACTGTGTCTGTGCTAGTCAACCACTTATCTGATATCTCCACTTGGATAAGCCAGAAACTCCTCCATTAAGCACCAGAAAGCCCAAAGTTGTCATTATCTGCACAGCAAGAAGATCAATCTCAAAACCTGGGCCAGTGTTCTGGGGAACCAATACAGAACCCAGCAGGTCTGGTAGTATCTATGGCAAAACAAGCAATGTTAATGCTTCAAGTCTGATATGACTCTCTTCCAGACTGGGGGAACATGGGTTGAAATCACACCATTGCAACTGGTAAAACTTACATTCCAATGATTAAAATTTAGAATTAAAAAGCCCTTGTCAGTAATATTGACCAGGAAAGTATTATTGACTGCTGTAAAAATTCCATGTGGTTCACTACTGCCATTTGCTGTTCTTCCCTCGTCTAGCCTTTGCATGACTCTAGGCATACAGCAAGCCGGTTGATCACTAAAGGTCTTTTGTATCTCAGTTTTCAGGTGATAAGGTTGGGCAACAAATATGGCCTTGCTAGCATTACCTACATTACATTAAAGAATAACGGAAAATATCTTGCTACTGCCACTAATTCCACTTCCCTCAATAGCAGACGAGCCCAACTCCACAACAATGGTGCCCTATTCAACTCTGAACTTATTTTTGACCTCTATATCACCTACAACAAAGATAAAGTGGTCTTACAACATCTGAAATATACCAAAATTCAATAATCATTGTGCGGCTATCACTAACTATCCTTCAGCTTTAATACTCGCACAACTTAAATTGCTCCTTTTGTTGACTGGAATCGTTTGTGCAATTGGCTGTGTTACCACCAGAATCAGTGGCTAAGTTATATACACCTGGCTTTCCACTCAGTGGTCTCGGTTCCTTCAGGAATTCTGAAGACGTGGAACTGAACCCGAAATGTCAACTCTGCTTTGTCTCCACAGATGCTGCCAAACCTGCTGAGACTTTCCAGCACTTTCTGTTTTTGTCTGTTTTCCAGCGCCAACGCTTCTTTGGTTTTTATTGTTCATTCTTTCTTTAACTCAGCAAAGTCTAAGATTAAATTGGCCGCTTTTAAAAACATAACTACACTGGAACTGGGAAAGGAGCCAACAAAGGAAGTGATCCTTTGTTGCAATTAATAGAGAGAAGGAGTTGAATAAAGACACACACACACACTGGTCATAACAAACTGAGGCTTCATTGTCTGGACAAAATAAATTTAAAATGGATAAAGTAAATTGTCCATTGAAAACCTTTTCTTCAAGAAAGAAAAACTGCAAAATACTTTCTTGAGTGTGTCTCAAAGTACTGAAGTGTGGCAATATCCTCATTTAATACCAATGCTTTTCCAGGAGAAATAGTGGAAGCTACTTTTGAGGAGTTAAAAGCTCTGCCTCTCAAACAATTAAAAGACTTTGTGACGCACTTGAGATTCAAATTTGTTGAAAAGCCAGACAATCTAGAGATGGAAATTGAAGGTGTTGAATTGGATATAGCGGTAGAGAGATTTATGTTTGACCAACGTAAAATTTCAAGAAGAAAATAATAAAAATGAAAATAAGGAAGAGAGAGAGAGAGGGGGAAAATAAGGTGAGGGCAAAGAGATGTACAGCATGGAAACAGATCCTTTGGTCCAACTCATCCATGCTGACCAGAATTCTAATCTAATTTGGTCCTATTTGCCAGCACTTGCTTCAAATCTCTCTAAATTCTTCCATTTCATATACCTATCCAGATACCTTTTCAATGTTGTAATTGTACCAGCCTCCAACACTTCCTCTGGCAGGTCATTCCATAAACGCACCACCCTCTGTGTGAAAAAGTTGCCCTTTTGATCCCTTTTAAATTTTTCCACTCTCACCCTAAACCTATGCCCTCTAGTTCTAGACTCCCCCACCCCAGGGAAAAGATCTTGTCAATTTAACTCATCCATGTCCCTGATGATTTTATAAAACTCTATAAGGTCACCCCTCAGCCTCCAATGTTCCAGGGAAAACAGCTCCAGCCTATTCAGCCTTTCTCTATAGCTCAAATCCTGCAACCTTGGCAACATCCTTGTAAATCTTTTCTGAACCCCTTCAAGTTTCACAACATCCTTCCTATAGGTGGGAGACCAGAGAGAAGAAGGAAGAAAATTTCACAAGAGAGAGAAGAAGAGGGAATTTAAACCAAAGCAGATCATGTTGAAGAGCTAGGATACTATAGACCAGTGAGCCTGACATCGGTAGTGGGCAACTTGTTGGAGGGAATCCTGAGGGACAGGATGTACATGTATTTGGAAAGGCAAGGCCTGATTAGGGATAGTCAACATGGCTTTGTGCATGGGACATAAGATCTCACAAACTTGATTGAGTTTTTTGAAGAAGTAAGAAAGAAGATTGATGAGGGCAGAGCGGTAGATGTGATCTATATGGACTTCAGTAAGGCGTTCGACAAGGTTCCCATTGGGAGACTGATTAGCAAGGTTAGATCTCCTGGAATACGGGGAGAACTAGCCAGTTGGATACAGAACTGGCTCAAAGGTAGAAGACGAAGGGTGGTGGTGGTGGGTTGTTTTTCAGACTGGAGGCTTGTGACCAGTGGAGTGCCACAAGGATCGGTGCTGGGTCCTCTACTTTTTGTCATTTACAGAAATGATCTGGATGCGAGCATAAGAGGTACATTTAGTAAATTTGCAAATGACACCAAAATTGGAGGTGTAGTAGACAGCGAAGAAAGTTACCTCAGATAATAACAGGATCTTGATCAGATTGGCCAATGGGCCGAGAAGTGGCAGATGGAGCTTAATTCAGATAAATGTGACATGCAGCATTTTGGGAAAGCAAATCTTAGCAGGACTTATACACTTAATGGTAAGGTCCTATGGAGTGTTGCTGAACAAAGAGACCTTGGAGTGCAGGTTCATAGCTCCTTGAAATTGGAGTTGCAGGTAGATAGGATAGTGAAGAAGGCATTTGGTATGCTTTCTTTTATTGGTCAGAGTGTTGAGTACAGGAGTTGGGAGGTCATGTTGAGGCTGCACAGGTCATTGGTTAGGCCACTGTTGGAATATTGCATGCAATTCTGGTCTCCTTCCTATCGTAAAGATGTTGTGAAATTTGAAATGGTTCAGAAAAGATTTACAATGATGTTGCCAGGGTTGGAGGATTTGAGCTACGGGGAGAGGCTGAACAGGCTGGGCTGTTTTCCCTGGAGCGTCGGAGGCTGAGGGGTGACCTTATAGAGGTTTACAAAATTATGATGAGCATGGATAGGATAATTGGACAAAGTCCTTTCCCTGGGGTTGGGGAGTCCAGAACTAGAGGGCATAGGTTTAGGGTGAGAGGGGAAAGATATAAAAGAGACCTAAGGGGCATTTTTTTCACGCAGAGTGTAGTACGTGTATAGAATGAGCTGCCAGAGGATGTGGTGGAGGCTGGTACAATTGCAACATTTAAGAGGCATTTGGATGAGTATATGAATTGGAAGATTTGGAGGGATATGGGCTGGGTGCTGGCAGGTGGGACTAGATTGGGTTGGGATATCTGGTCAGCATGGACGGGTTGGACCGAAGGGTCTGTTTCCATGCTGTACATCTCTATGACTCTATAACAGAAATCCTACTGCATCCCTTGATGACATCATGATCTCAGACTTGTGTATGAGTCAACCCAACTGATTCATTTAATCCCAAAGTTTGATGAAGCAGAGGTGGACACTTTCTTTAATCCTTTAAAGAGATTAGTACGGCAATTAAAGTTAGTCCAATATCGGTCTTTATTATTACAGATTAAACCTGCAGGGAACAGTACATTGGCTTATTACCTTTAGATTTGTTCCTCCAATTTTGTATCCACCTAAACTCACCACCTTGCCATGAAATCAAATGCAATTGCAGACTTAATGTGCAGAAAACATAAGGTTGTAACATTCAAGGCTAGGAAAATGAAACAAAACACATTGTTGAAGAAACTCAGCAAGTCTGGCAGCATTTGTGGAAAGAAAGCAGAGTTAACATATTGAGGCCAGTGACTTGATGAAGAAGACCTTTCAGACCCTTCTGTGGAATGAATTGCTGGGTTATTCCAGAAATTTGTTTTTGTTTCTGATCTCCAACATTACAGTTCTTTGTTTTATTTAAATGGAACAAGCTTCATTTTAAAACTGTACCCCATCACTCTACTCTCTCACATAAAGCTGAAAATGTGTTGCTGGAAAAGCGCAGCAGGTCAGGCAGCATCCAGGGAACAGGAGAATCGACGTTTCGGGCATAAGCCCTTCTTCAGGAATTCCTGAAGAAGGGCTTATGCCTGAAACGTCGATTCTCCTGTTCCC
>NC_057722.1:14285391-14343167 GCF_004010195.1 Chiloscyllium plagiosum | reverse complement strand
TCTGACGGGGGAGTCACGGAGGGAGTGGTCTTTACGGAATGCTGGTAGGGGAGGGGAGGGAAATATATCCTTGGTGGTGGGGTCCGTTTGGAGGTGGCGGAAATGGCGGCGGATGATGCGCTGTACATGGAGATTTGTGGGGTGGTAGGTGAGGACCAGTGGGGTTTTGTCCTGGTGGCGGTTGGAGGGGCGGGGTTCAAGGGCGGAGGATCGGGAAGTGGGAGAGATGCGGTGGAGGGCATCGTCGACCATGTCGGGGGGGAAATTGCGGTCCTTGGAGAAGGAGGCCATCTGGGTTGTGCGTTTTTGGTACTGGTCCTCCTGGGAGCAGATGCGGCGGAGTCGAAGGAATTGGGAGAATGGGATGGCGTTTTTACAGGGGGCAGGATGGGAGGAGGTGTCGTCCAGGTAGCTGTGGGAGTCGGTCGGTTTGTAGTAGATGTCCGTGTTGATTCGGTCGCCTGAGATGGAAATAGAAAGGTCGAGGAAGGGGAGGGAGGAATCTGAGACTGTCCAGGTGAATTTGAGGTCGGGGTGGAAGGTGTTGGTGAAGTGGATGAACTGTTCAACTTCCTCGTGGGAGCACGAGGCAAATTTTATCTTTTATCTTAGCCTGCTGGACAAACTTTCCCCATTCCTGAAGAAGGGCTTATGCCCGAAACGTCGATTCTCCTGTTCCCTGGATGCTGCCTGACCTGCTGCGCTTTTCCAGCAACACATTTCCAGTTCATCCTGTGCAGTCTACTCTTTGTGGGCAGCTAAAACTCCCATACATTTATTTTCCCTGTGTGGCCATTATCGCGTGATTATTGTCATGATCCAACTTACGACTTCACAACAATTCTAAACATGTACCTTGGAGCTGCAAAAATTGAAGTCAACTCTGTTTATCCTAAAATATGCACTTCTTAAATGAACAATGGGTCGCCAATTGGCTTATATTTTGAGCACGGGCCTAAATATGCATTTTGGTGATGAAATTGAATTCTGTTCTACACTGGATTGACCTACTTGTTGCGATCGATAGTATTCTATTTCTCAGCCCTCCAAATGTTCTTGCCCAATGTCTTTGTCT
Source organism: Chiloscyllium plagiosum (assembly GCF_004010195.1). Taxonomy (NCBI): domain Eukaryota; kingdom Metazoa; phylum Chordata; class Chondrichthyes; order Orectolobiformes; family Hemiscylliidae; genus Chiloscyllium; species Chiloscyllium plagiosum. The sequence continues at coordinate 14,342,092 of NC_057722.1, read as the reverse complement.
TAAATAATGCACAATACAATCAAATTACAATTTATTGTAACACCTCTAATCTACTGAATAGATTGAGTAGCTCTGATCAGTGGATACAACTGATTCTAACAGCATAAATTAATGAAATTAGCCACAGGTCATCTTTAAAACACTGCAATCATGTCAGCTGAAAGTCATCTTCCAGCACAGAGAGGAAAAAGCAGTACACAGAGGCTCTTCAAAGAAAAGGGGCCCTCAGGGATTTGTTTTAGGCGACAGATTTTATTGACCTAAATCCTTCATGAAGCATTCTCAGCTGTGACAGGTAATACAAAGTGTGCCTGATGCTGCATAGCAAACATCTGCTTCATTCCTCAGAGTCAGATTCTTTGTTACCTCACAGAAGAAATGATTAATATAACTAAAAAAAAGTTCCTAAACTGACATCTGTTTTTTTGCTTATGCTATTAGTCCTTTTATAAAGCAGCCGTTTGGCAGCACTTTGCAATTCTGTTCATTTTTAATGAGGAGAGAAACCTGCATTAGGATATCAGAGAAATGAATATCCCAGTCCAGCATTAAAGCCTTTCAGCTTGAAGCTGATGTCGCTTTCCATCCAAGCAAATCCTCGGGGCCAGGCTCTGAAATACACCTGAAAGGAAAGTCAGAAACTTTTAACAGGTCAGTGACAGGAACGCAAGTCGCAAAATTTCTGATGTCGATCCTTTTGTCAGAAATTGCAATTGGACAGTACCAGGGAGGAGATCAATCAAAGGGCCAGCAGAAAGAAAACACACCAACACACTCACAGACACAAGAACACATGTGAAGTACTCAAATGGATACAGAGTATGATTAAATTGAAATAATGTTAGCATGACCACAGGAGGCTTCGTGAGAGACATGACTAAGATTTACAAGAAACAGGAAAGGTGCAAGTGGCTGAAGCGAGCAAGGGATAAATATTTGGTATTAAATTCTCATTTTTGAAGTGTGGTTGATGTTTCTTAAGTCAAACCACTGTGTAATTCAAAAAAGAAAATTAACCAGACAGCAAATTTGAATTATCAGGCGTATTCAATTACTATTGAATGATTCTGTGGGTGAGTTAATTGTTTTAGGTTAGCGGCTATGAAAGGTCAAATATACTTTTCTACCTCAAGATTTTTAATATGTTGCCACATCCAGAAATGAATGGACAATTAAACAACCAACTGAAGGAGAAGACCACACGTACATTCAGTCAATAAGGATGGAGGAGCACGGCACACCAGTGTAAAAGACAAGGCTGAAGTGTTCGCAACAATGTTCAACCAGAATCGATGAGTGGATGATTCCTCCTGATCTCCTTCTGAGATCCCAATGACAAAAGTTGACAGTCTTCAACCAATTCACTTCATGTGAAATCACAGAATGGCTGAAGGCATTAACAAAGGAAAGTCTATTGGATGGTCCCTGTTAACATCCTTTACTGAAAGTTGGGCAGGATTGAGAATTGAACAACTATTCCTGTTTATAGGATAAAGGGGGGGATAGAAGAGAAGGACAGATTGCAATATTAATCCAAGAATAAACTACAAGAGTGAGGAGAGATAACATTACACAAGAATCAACAAATCATAAGGGTAGAATTAAATAACACAAAGGAGGCAAGCATACTATTTGTGTGATATGTATATAGACATTTGTGTGATATGTATATAGGCGTTTGTGTGATATGTATACTGATGTCCAAACAAATAGTCAAGAAGAGATAGATGATCAAATATTTAATCAAATTTCAGCCAAGAAGTGTAAGAATAATAGACTGTAATAGTGGGAGATTCTAAATATTTAAGTATTATTAGGGATAGTTCCTGTCTGCAAAGTATGGGGGAGTAAAATTCTTAAATTACAATCATTTTAACCAATATATAGATATCCCAAGCATACAAAAGAAGATAGAGAGAGAGAGAGAGAGAGCGAGCGCGCGTGTGCACCATGGAGTGAGAGAGAGAGAAGGGGGTTGATGAAAAGAGAGAGAGAGAGAGAGACACACACAGAGACAGAGAGAGAAAGAGAGAGAATGCCTAACCTGTTTAACAACCTGAAAGGTGGATATATTTGCAGGCCCATATGAGATGAGGGAGGCAAAGGAGGAGATACAAGGGGTCTTGGCAGTCATTCTCAAATCTTTCTCTAGTCCCAGATGAGGTGGCAGGGGTCTGTTAACATTTCCCAATTATTAAAAAAAGGGAGGAACTGACAGACTGGGAAATTATGGGCCAATTATCGGAAAGAATTCTGACAGATAGAATATATCTGCACTTGGAGACACATGGAACAGTCAGAAGGGTTTGTTAAGAGAATGTCATGTTTCATAAGTTTGATCAAAGTTTTTGAGGAAGTACCCCAGAGTGTTGATGAGGGTAATGCATTTGAACTAAATGGACTTCAGAAAACTTCATCGTGGCACACAAGAAAATAAGAACCATTTGAGATCCAATGCAGTGTGTCTCCAATAAAGCAGTGCAGAACACTGGAAAGGGCACTCAAAATACAGTCCTGGAATAAATTAAAAAGTCTGGGGGAAAACATATAAAAGGAAATTAGGGGACTTTAAACCTTCAAAATGCTCAAAGCTAGTGGCAGCGGAGTAGGGTCCGAGCTCCTGGCCTGGGACACGTTTGATGCCCTCTGCATGCTTTGTTTCTTTTTTAATTCATTTACTTTTCCTCTCCTTTGCTCTCTTCTTCCCTCTTGAGGCCTTTTCAGTATCTTTAGCAGGGTAAGAGCAGGCCTGACCTCCTGAGAACCTGTGACAGTGGCAACAGAAGCCGGCTGTTTGGGAAGACCGAGCCCGGCGTGGAAGAAAGCGAGCCTTCGGAGAGGTCACAATGCCAGTGAGCATGGGGCCCAGCAACGAGAGATGGCACCGGAGTGTGTCCACTTTGACATTGGTGGGCGCAGCACAGGACTCGAGGCGGTCATGATGCTATTGGCTTTCAAGACGGTGAGGATGGCAGGGTAGCCGCTGTGATTGGCGGGCAATGTGGTAGGCCTGAATGGGTACCCCTGGCAGATCAACAAGACTGGCCATTGCTTCGGCGGCGGCAAGGTAGGCCTGATGTGGTGCACCTGGTGAGACGGCGTTGGTAGCCTGGAAGTGGACTCCTGGAATGGACTGTGCAGGGAAAGCATGCCAAAGCAGAGGAGATCGAGCCCATGTAGGAAGTGCGGCCCCAGCATGGCCAAGCAATTTAGAAAGATTGTAATGTTTTAATTTTTAACTTTGTTTCTTTACTTTTCTACTTAATACTAGGAAGGTCTGTAATGTTTAACTTATAAATTTATTTTTTGAATTAATAATAGGAAGGTCTGTATTGTTTAACTTTTAACTTTGTTGACTTATTTTTCGAATTAATATTAGGAAGGTCTGTAATGTCTGTAATGTTTATTTCTTTCTACCTTGTTCTTAGGATTTTGTACCTGGATGCCTAAGATGGCGGTGCGTGTGGAAACATTGTATACTTTTCACTGTACTGGCATACTTGAGTACACATGACAATCAAGTCTAAATCTAAAGTCTAAATGCTCAGGAGCAAGAATTGAATTTGATTAATATAATCAAGAACATTTGGATAAGTAGCAAAAATACACTTGACAGAAAACATAGAAGATAAAATTAAATTATTCATTGTTGCCAGGTTTGAACATCATGTCTTCAGATACAAACAGGTATTTTGATGCATTTATATTTGCAGCAATCCCATCATTTTCTTCATTTTTAAACATGCTTTGATTGGGTAGAATTTCAAAGACAATAATACAGGTAACACTTCAAACCAAACACTTGCACTGAAATTCTCGATTTCATTCTGCATTAACTCATTCTCTGATGTGTGCTCAAGCCTTCTGATGGAAGAACACCAATTTAGTGCTAAGCTGTTTTGTCTCACATTAAATATAGCTGCAGCATCTGCTTAAGATCTTTAACATCTGTGGACATATTCAGCGGATCAAATCTTGATAGACATCAACTGCAGCAATCAAATATAACTTGATAGCTGCACAGTGGTGCTCAGTGTGTGAGCTTCAAACCATTTTAACAGTGGAGAGAAAGGCTGTAGAAAATAATTATTCCTCCTTTAGCTCAAACAGCTAATTCTGTTTACTTTTAGCAAACAATTCTGTCAACTTCACTCGCCCTTGAGAAGCTCATTAATATTCATAATTGGGACTTTGGGTAATTGTTCCACCTGCATCAATGTGATTTTCAACATTACTTCTTTTCTATTCCACCTGTTAAAGCTCCAGAGCATGTCTAATTAGGTTACTGCATAAGATGAAGGAGGCATCAATGATTGCGCAGTGAGAAGTCAGTCACTGTACTTATCCTTTTATCCCTGCTTCAGGATGTAACTCAGGGGTAACCAATCCTTCCGAGCTGGAGAGTCAGAACTGCATTTCACCACAGAACTGCAATGGGAGCAAAGACTTGACCTCTGCAGCCATGGGCTGCACAGAAGTCACATCAATGTCACAATCAATGTGAAAACCATCCGGATATAACCAGCAACACTTGCTTTGATGAGCAGCAAATTAAAATACAGCTATGTCTACCTTTTTGCCATTCTTCAGTAAATAGATACATTTTTTTTTTAAAAAAGGGGTGTTATTACTGTTATATTTGTGAAAATGGGGTCAACTTGTTAACTCCAAACCACAGAGTTTAAGGTCAGTGCTGAGAAAACTGCTGAAGATCATAGGCTATGACAAAATGATTCTTAATTGTAGACAGATAGGTTCCTCAGGGCCATTAAGCCAAGTTTTGTTAGAGTTATATTGTGTGTCACCAGTCTGATTTATTTGATGATGGAAATGGATTTCAATAGGGAGAAAAATACTCAAAATATGGTCATGGCAATCAGCTGACCACATAGGAAGTCAATTTCTTTTTAAACCAATGTGGAATAAAAGGAACCAATCTGGACTAAAAGTCACATTTGATCAAAAGGCACTGAAACAAGTTAATCCAGTCAGGCAAGAGAAGTTTTTATTCCCTCATTTTGATTTACACCTTGATGAGAATTCTCACACTTTGGAGACGTAATGTCACTTACAGTTAGCAATGCTGAAAAAAAGACTTTCCTCAAATAGAACACAGAAAAAGATTTGTATTTCAAGTAGCTGATTGTGCCTAAAAGAAAGAAGATGGATTTTTAACTGCAGAACTGGAGCCAACTGGAGAAACTGTTCTCTTTGCCCCTCAATAAATGAAAATGCCTGGTGACAGTACAGATTGAAAGAATTCTGAATATGGAAATCTCAAAAGATGTCTTAAAATAATTTCTACCACAGATGATTCAAGATGCCAAACAAACAACCATGGTCTTTGGGTATAAACTTAAACTCGAAGGACATTCCAAGAACTTTAAACTGAATATTCCTTTAGTCTTCCATTTGTACAGGGCCCTAGGCTTTTTTTTAACTTTGTGCCCGTATGCGGGCTGGATATTGTGTCTGAATTTTTTTTCTTCGAGTTAGCAGAAAATAAAATTGCTCTTTCTCAACTCATTAAAATCGTGTGATTACTTCTTATTGTTTCTGATGAACTAAATAACTACATTTTATACATAGAGAGGGGCATATCCTCACTAAAGCACACCACTGCCTTGGCTTCCTCAAAGACTAAGTAAATTTGGCACGTCCACATGACTTAACAAGTGTAATCGATACACCACAGAAAGAATCTAATTTGGATACATTGCGGCTTGCGCTGGCAACTGCTTTGCCCAAGACCGCAAGAAATAACAGACAGTTGTAAATTGTCTGTTGTAAATTCCATCATGAAAACCAGCCTTTCAGAGGAAGTGGTGGAGGCTGCTACAATGACAACATTTAAAATGTATCTGGATGGCTATATGAATAGAAAGAATTTGGAAAGATATGGGCCAAGTCCTGGCAAATGGGATTGGATTGGGTTGGGATATCTGGTCAGCATGGACGAGTTCAAACAAAGAGTCTATTTCTGTGCTGTCCATCTCTATGACTCCGTCTATACCTCCCGTTGCTTTGGGAAAGCACCCAACATAACCAAAGACCCTTCCCACCCCGGTTATATTTTCTTCTGTCGGGCAGAAGCTACAAAAGCTTGATAACGCATTCTTCAGATTCAAGAACAGCTTTTCCCCCGCTGTTGTCAGACTTATGAATGGACCTCTCATGTTAGAGTTGATCTTTCTCTGCACCTTCTCTGTACCTGTAATATTCCTCATTCTGTTCTATTACCATATGTATTTATGATGTATGGTATGATTTGTCTGGTTAGCATGCAAAACACTGTGACAATAATAAATCAAAGCAAATCCTACAAACAAATACATAAATCTTTGTTGCGGCCAGTGAATGAGGCTGAAAACAGGGGGACCAATTCAATCGTCCTTACCTGGTTGTTACTGTAACATATGCGGCACGGTGGTTAGCACTGCTGCCTCACAGCGCCAGAGACCCGGGTTCAATTCCCGCCTCAGGCGACTGACTGTGTGGAGTTTGCACATTCTTCCCGTGTCTGCGTGGGTTTCCTCCGGGTGCTCCGGTTTCCTCCCACAGTCCAAAAATGTGCAGGTCAGGTGAAGTGGCCATACTAAATTGTCTGTAGTGTTAGGTAAGGGGTAAATGTAGGGGTATGGGTGGTTTGCGCTTCGGCGGGTCGGTGTGGACTTGTTGGGCCGAAGGGCCTGTTTCCATACTGTAAAGTAATCTAAATAAAAATATGATCTTTCAAAATTACAAATTTATATTTCTTGAAAAACAAAAGTGCACAGGATTAAAAGAATGTTCATAGCTTGGGTACATAATTAGCTTAGTTGCAGGACACAGTAATGGAAACAGTTGTTTTCAACCTAACAGAGGTGTGCTGTGGGATTTCCAGATGCTGGCTTTAAATGAAGTAATTTATTATTGTATATCAATGTTCTTGCACATAGGGAGTGTGATTTTCTAGTTCACTGAACATAGAAAACTTGCTCGTGTCGTAAATCGTGGATGATCCATCTCAGCCTCCTCCAGCGATTCTCTAGCATCACAGATGCAAGTCTTCAGCCAAGTTGAGTCATTCCACATGATGTTAAGAAACAGTTGGAGGCACTGGATACTGAAAAGGCTATGGGCCCTGACAACATTGCAGTAACAGTATTGAAGATGTGTGCGTCAGCATTTACTGCTCCCCCAAGCAAGCTCTTCCAGTACAGTTACAACGCTGACAAAAACCTGACAATGTGGAAAATTGTAAGGTCTGGGCCTCCTCCACCACCAAATCCTAGCCACTCAATGTCTGGAGGAAAAACACATCATCTTCCGCCTTGGGATCCTCCAACCACACGGGACCAATGTCGATTTCACCAGTTTCCTCACTTCCCCTCCCCCCGCCTCATTCCAGATCTAGCCATTCAACTCGGCACTGCCCTCTTGAACTGTCCTACTGTCAACCTTCCATCCCATCTATCCGCTCTACCCTCTACGTCAGCCTATTACCATCACCCCCACCTTCATCTACCTTTGGCTTCCCAGTTACCTTCCCGCAGCCCCACCCCATCCTATTTATCTCTCAGCTCCCTTGGGCCCCCCCCCCAACATTCCTGATGAAGGCCTTATGCTCAAAATGTCGACTGTCCTCAGATGCTGCCTGACCTGCTGTGTTTTTCCAGCACTACACTTTTTGACTTTGATCTCCAACATCTGCAATCCTCACTTTCTACTCAATGTGGAAAATTCTGCAGGTACTCAGAAAGCAGGACAAGTCCAACCCAGCCAATTCCTGCCCCAGCATTCTACTGTCGATCATCAGTAAAGTGATGGAAGGTGTCGTCAACAGTGTTATCAAGCAGCACCCGCTCAGCAATAACCTGCTCAGTGACACCCAGTTGGGGTTCCATCAGGAACACACAGCTCCTGACAATATTACAGCCCTGGTTCAAATGAACAAAGGAGCTGAATTCCAGAGATGATGTGAGAGTGACAGTCCATAATATTAGGGCCATATTCAACTCAGCAAAGCTGGAATCAGTGGGTATTAGGGAGCAAAACCCCCTGCTAATTGGAGTCATACTTGGCACATAGGAAATTGCTTGCAGATGTTGGAGGTCAGTCATCTCAGCTCCATGTCACCTCTGCAGGAGATCCTCAGGGCGGTGATCCAGCCATCTTCAGCTGCTTCATCAATGACTTTTCTGCATCATAAGGTCTGAAGTGGAGATGTTTTCCGAGGATTGCACAATGTTCGGCACCCTACGTAACCCCTTAGATACTAAAGCAGTCTGTGTCCAAATGCAACAAGATCTGGACAATATCCAGGCATGTGCTGACATGAGAAAGTAACATTCACACCATGCAATAATCACCTCCAGTAAGAAACAATCTAACCACCACTACTTGACATGCAATGGTGTTACCATGACTGAATCTCCCACTATCAACAACTTTGAGGGTTTCCACTGACCAGAAACTAAGCTGCCCTTACCATATAGACACAGTGGCAACAAAAGCATGTCAGAGGCTAGGACTACAGCACTGAGTATCTCACCTTCTGATTCCCCAAAGCCTGTCCACCATCGATAAGTCAGGAGCGTGATGGTATATCCCTTACTTGCCTGAGTGAGTGCAGATACGATAACATTCAAGAAGCTTGACACCATCCAGGACAAAGCAGTCCTTTAGATTCGCACTACATCCACAAACATCCACTCCATCCACCACCGACACTCAGTAGTAGCAGTGTGCACGAACTACAAGATGCACTGCAGAAATTCACCAAGACTCCTTAGACAATATCATCCAAACCCACAACAAAATTCATCTAGAAGGACAAGGGTGGTGGATACATGGGAACATCTCCACTTGCCAGTTCCCCTCTAAGCCACTCACCATCCTGACTTGGAAATATATCACAATTCCTTCCCTGTTGCTGGGTCAATATCCTGGAATTCCCACCTAAGGACATTGTGGATCAACCTACAGCAGATGGACTGCAGTCGTTCAAGATGGCAGCTCACCACCACCTTCTCAAAAGAGGGACAATAAATGCTGGCCAAGCAATGCCCATATCCTGTGAGTGGAAAGAGAATTAGTGAGCAGAACAGAATCAGACTTCAGGAGGGTTAACTTGATTAGTCAAACAGGCAGACACAAAAATCAGGACACACCAAGCCAACTACCTCCCCTACTCAGCCTACTCTTGATCATAAACAAAGAAATAGATGGGTTTAATGAAAGTGTTAAATCTTCAGCAATAACCTGCTCAATGATTCTCACTTTGGGTTTTGTCAGGATCGCTCAGCTCCTGATTTCATTACAGACTTGGTTGAAATGTAATCAAAAGAACCGAGGTTAAGAGGTGAGGTGAGATGACTGCTCGTGACATCAAGCTGGCATTTGACTGAGTGTAGAATCAAGGAGTATTTGAGAAACTGAAGTGGATGGGAGTCAAAGGGAAACTTTCTGACCAGTTGGAGTCTTACCCAGCACAAAGGAAGATAATTGCTGGGGGATCAATTTACCCAGTGCCAACACAGCACTGCAGGATTTCCTCAGGTTTGTATGCAGGGCCCAATTATCTTTGATTAATTCATCAATGACTTTCCCTCCATTATAAAGTTTACATCCAAATACAGCAAGACTTGTAAAGAAAATTCAGGTTTTCTGAATTGCAATGAACAACACTAACAAGAGAAAATCTAACCATCACCTCATGATTTTCAGTCACACAACAAACAATTGAAATGTTACCATTGACGAGGAGCTGAACAGGATCAGCCATATAAATACTGTGACTAGAAGTACAGATCAAAGGCTGTGAATTCTGTGTGAGTAACCCAACTCCTTCCTTCCTAAATCCTGTTCACCATCTACAAGAAGTGTCATAGAGTATACTCCACTTGCTTGGATGGAATACAGCTTCAAAAACACTCAAAAAGCTTGACACAATCCAGGACAAAGTAGTCTGCATAATTTTCACCCCATCCATCACTTTAAACATTAACTCTCTCCATCAGAGATATACAGTGTGTACATTTTATACTATGCATAAAATGTACAGTGACAAATGGAGGGAAATGGACCAAGGGCAGGTAGGAGGGATTAGTTTAATTTGGTGTCTTGTTCAGGAAAACATCATAGATCGAAGGGCCCATTCCTGTGCTGTACTGTTCTATGCTCTATGTTCTATGTTGTAATTCATTGAGGTTGTGCCAATTACACCTTCTAATCCTATAACCTCTACCATCTTAAATACAAGAACAGTATCACTTGCAAGTTCCCTTCCAAATCACACACCATCCTGACTTGGAACTCCATTGATAGCTATTCCTTCAGTCCTGATTGGGTTAAAATGCTGTAACTTCCTCCCTTATAGCACTGTTGGCATACTTACAGTACGTGTTCTGCAGTGATTCAAAAAGGTAACTCTCTACAGTGGACAATAAATGCTGGCCCAGCCAGAAACTGGCACATATAACGAACAAAAAAAAGCACAATTTAACACAAATGAGTTTAAAGTGAAGCACAGATGGAACAATTATGTGGAAACGAAAGAAACTCTAAATGGGAGCATGTTGAGAGCTTGTGTGAGAACAATGAATACTGGGATGTGCACTGACAAGTCTTTCAACCTGGCCTGTTAATTGATGGTTCATGAAGTGAAGCAGAATCTTTAACAAAAAATAGTAAAGGTAAGAAAAATGATGTTTTGTTTTGTCTCACATTTGGATCAGTCTTGGTCTCTCAACAGTAGGATTCTCAATTCACATTCACAGCAGAACTCAGTATTCAGCCTCTCCCAATCATAAAGTGGAAGATGAAAGAAACATTTCACGTTTACATCCATCTCACCTGTATCCCTTCACATCAGTATGAACATAAAATAAATGAAAGATTCTGCAGAAGAATAATGAAAGCTCACACTTAGTTTCAATACAATGTCACATCCAGGGCATCATACTTGAAAGAATGAAAACCCCTTGAGCTCAGTAACATTTAAATTTAGCATTGCATATTCATGGCAGGTGGACTCTATGTAGAAGATTATTCAGTTCAGCGGAAACAGTTTATGAAATACTCGGCACTGGAAAAACAGATGCAGAGAGTGATCATCGAATGTAGCACAGGGACATAAATCAAATCAATTGCTACCTGTTGGATGAATTCAAATTGTGTGTTGTTGCACCCATTGACTATGTATATGGGTATCCTATTACACTGCTGCCTCAAACCTTGCAGGGAGTGCAGAGAGTTTTAAGGACCTTGAGATGAGTCACATATTGCTGTGTATTGCTTTTTTTAAATCACTCACAGGATGTGGATGTCACTGGTTAAGTCAGTGTTTATTGCCCATCCCTAGTTGCTCTTGAGAAGCTGGTGGTGAGCTACCTTCCTGAACTGCAGCCGTCCACTAGTGTAAGTCCATCCACAATGCTACTAGAATCAGAGCTCCAGGATTTTGACTCAGCCACACTGAATGAATGGAGAGATGTTTCCAATTCAGGATGGTGAGTGGCTTGGATGAGAACTTGCAAGTGGTGGTGTTCCTAGGATTTTGCTGTTCTTGTCCTTCTATATTGTAGTAGTCATGGATTTGGAAGGGTGTTTGTGTCCTTATGGTCACATTGTTAATATTATTTGTCAAATTGAGATACTGGTCAATGGTGACCATAGGAGGAATGTCATAGTCCTGTTGAAGGTCAGGGGGAGATATCTGGGCTTTCTCTGGCATCAACATTAGCTGTCACTTTATAGGTCAACCCTCCATGTTACCTAAGCTCTACTGTAGACTGCAATGGCTATGCAATGGGGTTAGCCCATCTGCTGCTTTGCTACAAAAGCAATTGTGAATAGAACTAAACTCTGTCAACAAATAACCCAATTCTCAGCCGGATGCGGATCATTGACAAAACAGTTGAAGATAGTCAAGTGATTGAGGTCATAATAACTGCTCTCCAAAAATCAGAGTCACTTCTCTTTGAGTCAGGTATGATTCAAGTTGCTGTAAATCTTATTATTTGGCAAAACATTGGGATTCTGAGTTCAGGAATGCAGGAGCCTCAGCCCTCGACCTTGTCTAACAGGTATGAGATTCTTGCTCCCTGTATGGATGAGGGAAAGGGCTGTGGACAGGATGAGCCAGATGACCACGACACCATGGTGCAGAAAGCTATTGAAGAGGGAGGAGCAAAAAGATAAGTAGTTGTTATAGGGGATTCTATAATTAGGGGGACAGATAGTACCCTATGCAATCCTGATTGGGAGTCCTGCATGGTGTGTTGCCTGCCCCGTGCCAGGGTGCAGGACATCTCCGACCGGCTTGAAAAGGTATTGGAGCGGGAGGGGGAAAGGCTAGGGTGGAGGGCCTGTTTGGGGATTATCAAGCACTAGGAAGGAAACTGAAGTACAGGTCCTTAAGGGTCATAATCTCTGGATTATTGCCCGAGACACATGCATTTTGGCTTCGGGATAAGTTAGGGAAGTAAACACGTGGATAAGGGATTGGTGTGGGAAAGAGGGATTCCATTTCATGGGGCATTGGCATCAGCTTTGGAACTGGGGCGATGTATACCATTGGGGCGGTCTCCACCTGAACTGATCTAGAACCAGTGTTCTCGCGAAAAGGATAAATACGGTTGCCAGTAGGACTTGGGGAATGCAAAAGTGACAGAGAGTATGGAGTTAAATGGAAAGATAAGCAGCAGGATAGCATGTGTGCGGGTGGATTTAAGCTCAAGGCAGACGAAAAAAGCAGCAAAAGGGAAGGATAACTTAGGACACCTTATAATTTCCAATATCTCTAATAATGACAAGAAAGTTGGCATTAAGGCACTTTTCCTGAATGCTCGTAATATTCATAAGAGTGATGAATTAACGGCACAAATCATCCTGAATGATGATGATGTGGTAGGCATCACAGAGAGGTGGTTACAGGGGGTTCAGGTCTGGCAGTTAAACATCCAAGGATTTACATCTTATCGAAAAGACGGGGAGGTGGGCAGAGGGGGCAGGGTTGCCTTGTTAGTTAAGAATTAAATTAAATCCATGGCACTGAATGACATAGGGTCAAATGATGTGGAGTCTGTGTGGGTGGTGACAAAGGCAAAAAAAACATAATGGGAGTTATGTACAGACCTCCCAGTAGTGGTCAGGACCAGGAGCGCAAGATGTACCAGGAAATAGATAGGGCATATCAGAAAGGCAAGGTCACGGATGATCACGGGAACTTCAATATTCAGGTGGACTGGGTGAATAATGTTGTCAGTGGATCCAAAGAAAGGGAATTCATGGAATGCTTACAGGTTGGCTGTTTGGAACAGCTTGTGATGGAGCCCACAAGAGAGCTGGCTATTCTGGACCCTCTTGCAAGGATGCCTGCCTTGAAGAATGATTTGGAGATGCCGGTGTTGGACTTGGATTTACAAAGTTAAAAATCACACAACACTAAGTTATAGTCCAACAGGTTTAATTGGAAGCACACTAGCTTTCGGAGCAACGCTCCTTCATCAGGTGAAGAAGTTTTCCTCCTCTCTCTACAAGAATCTCAGGGAGTCCCTCTTCCACTGCAACTCCCAGGTCATTTCCTCTGCCCTGAAGCTCTTCAACCATGTCCTGAAACAGAGTCGCTACTACAGCCACATTTGCTTCCTCAGTGCCTGCCTCCGTGACCAACTCATCCCACACGGACTCCGGACCACCTTTAAACCAGCAGAGTTCGGACCCGAACAGGACAAACAGTACAGATTACAGATTCAAAAACACCAGCAAAGGTTCTCCTTCAGGATCCTCCGCTCCACGCTCGCAGCCATGCCCCGGCACCTAACCTCTCTACAGTCAGCTCTGCCTCAGCTGAGGGCCACACTCTCTCAGAATTGCAAAGGACCCACTCTGTACTACATCCTCAGGAGAGTTCATACTCTCAACGAACAGTATTTCAACTCCATCTCAAACATCAAAACCTGTAAGTACAACAAACTTTTATCTACCCACCTCCATAACCAGCACTCCTCAAACATTCCAGTAGATTCCCCTGGCCTCTGGAACTGCTCGGATGCCATTAGCCATGTGGCTGGTGCAGCTGCCACCCCCACGCTGATTGATGATGTCACTTCTGCTCCCATCATGGACGCTTCCACAGCCACTTCCGCCCCTCACAATTCCTCATGCACCACACGTGACATCACTTCCGCCCCTCACATCATCACCGATGTCACACGCTCAGTGATGTCCACCACCCCTACTGCCGTGTTTGCCACAACTTCCGCCCCCACCAACGCCGCTCACCTGCATTCTGCTGACATGCTCCCCACAGACCCCACTGTCACCATCCCCGCCCCCCAGAACCCTGAGGAGAACACCACCCTGCTCATGACTCCACCCCCATTCCCCCACCACCACACCCACTCCAGTTACAGGCTCCGCCCCCACTCCCAGCTCCACATCCACACCAGATCCCAGCTTCCAGCTCCCAGCCCTGCCGAGTTTTCATCATCCCTCCAGACCTCCCCCTCACAGAGTGTGAATGATCAGTCCTCAGCAAAGGACTCACCTTCATTCCCCTCCGCCGACACACCAATGAATTTAACACATGCCGTGACGTCGAACACTTCTTCCACCGCCTCCACCTCCAAGCTTACTTTTACAATCAGGACTCCCGCCTACCTTCCGAGGACCCCTTTGCCCACCTCCAACACACTGCATCCACCTGGACACCCCGTGCTGGCCTATTACCCGCCCTCAACCTCTTCATTTCCAACTGCCTCCGGGACATTAACCGCCTGAACCTGTCTACCCCCCTCCCCCACTCAAACCTCTCACCCTCACAACCCGCTGCCCTCCAATCCCTCTGCTCAATCCCAACCTCACCATCAAGCCAGAAGATAAAGGGGGCGCAGTGGTAGTCTGGCGCACTGACCTCTACACCACTGAATCCAGACGCCAACTCAAGGACACCTCTTCCTACTGCCCCCTCGACTATGACCCCACCCCTATCACCAAACCATCATCTCCCAGACCATACAGAACCTCATCACCTCAGGAGATCTCCCACCCAAAGCTTCCAACGTCATAGTCCGGGAACCCCGCACTGCTCGGTTCTACCTCCTTCCCAAGACCCACAAGCCTGACAACCCTGGCCGACCCATTGTCTCAGCATGCTCCTGCCCCACTGAACTCATCTCTACCAACCTCAACACTGTCCTATCCTCCCTAGTCCAGGAACTCCCCACATACGTTCGAGACACCACCCACACCCTACACCTCCTCCAAGACTTCTATTTCCCCGGCCCCCAACGCCTCATCTTCACCATGGATATCCAATTCCTCTACACCTCCATCCATCATGACCAGGGCCTCCAAGCCCTCCGTTTCTTCCTCTCCCAACATCCCCAACAGTACCCTTCCACCGACACTCTCTTTCGTTTGGCCGAACTGGTTCTCACCCTTAACTATTTCTCCTTCGAATCCTCCCACTTCCTCCAGACCAAAGGGGTAACCATGGGCACCCATATGGGCCCCAGCTATGCCTGTCTCTTTGTTGGCTACGTAGAGCAGTTGATCTTCTGTAATTACACCGGCACCGCTCCCCACCTCTTCCTCCGCTACATTGATGACTGCATTGGCGCCACCTCGTGCTCCCATGAGGAGGTTGAGCAATTCATCAACTTCACCAACACATTCCACCCTGACCTTAAATTTACCTGGAACATCTCTGACACCTCCCTCCCCTTCCTGGACCTCTCCATCTCCATTAATGATGACCGAATTGATGCCGACATGTTTTACAAACCCACCGACTCCCACAGCTACCTGGATTACACCTCTTCCCACCCTACCTCCTGCAAAAATGCCATCCCCTATTCCCAATTCCTCCGCCTCCACCATATCTGCTCCCAGGAGGATCAATTCCACCACAGAACACACCAGATGGCCTCCTTCTTTAGAGATTGCAATTTCCCTTCCCACGTGGTTAAAGATGCCCTCTAACACATCTCGTCCACATCCTGCACCTCCGCATTCAGACCACACCCCTCCAACCGTAACAAGGACAGAACGCTCCTGATGCTCACCTGCCACCCTACCAACCTTCGCATAAACCAAATCATCTGCCGACATTTCTGCCACCTCCAAACGGACCCCACCACCAGGGATATATTTCCCTCCCCACTCCTTTCCGCCTTCCGCAAAGACCGTTCCCTCCGTAACTACCTGGTCAGGTCCACGTCCCCCTACAACCCACCCTCCAGTCTTGGCATCTTCCCCTGCCACCGCAGGAATTGCAAAACCTGCACCCACACCTCCTCCCTCACCTCCATCCAAGGCCCCAAAGGAGCCTTCCACATCCATCAAAGTTTCACCTGCACATCCACCAATATCATTTATTGTATCCGTTGCTCCCGATGCGGTCTCCTCTACATTGGGGAGACTGGACGCCTCCTAGCAGAGCGCTTTAGGGAACATCTCTGGGACACCCACACCAATCAACCACACTGCCCAGTGGCGCAACATTTCAACTCCCCCTCCCACTCAGCCGAGGACATGGAGGTCCTGGGCCTCCTTCACCGCCGCTCCCTCACCACCTGGCGCCTGGAGGAAAAACGCCTCATCTTCCGCCTCGGAACACTTCAACCCCAGGGCATCAATGTGGACTTCACCAGTTTCCTCATTTCCCCTTCCCCCACCTCACCCCAGCTCCAAACTTCCAGCTCAGCACTGTCCCCATGACTTGTCTTACCTGCCTATCTTCGTTTCCACCTATCCACTCCACCCTCCTCCCTGACCTATCACCTTCATCCCCTCCCCTACTCACCTATTGTACTCTATGCTACTTTCTCCCCACTCCCACCCTCCTCTCATTTATCTCTCCACCCTTCAGGCACTCTGTCTGTATTCCTGATGAAAGGCTTTGCCCAAAATGTTGATTTTACTGCTTCTCGAATGCTGCCTGAACTGTGTGCTTTTCCAGCACCTCCTTAATCTAATCTCTGTTCTGGACTTAGTGCTATGTAATGAGCCAGATTTTATAAAAGATCTTAAAGTAAGGGAACATTTAGGAGGCAATGATCATAATATAGTAGAGTTTAGTCTGCAGTTTGAAAGAGAGAAGGCAAAATCAGATGTAATTGTGTTACAGTTAAATAAAGGTAATTACAGGGGCATGAGAGAGGAACTCACAAAAATTGATTGGAAGCAGAGCCTAGTGGGGAAGACAGGAGAGCAACAATGGCAGGAGTTTCTGCGTGTAATTGAGGACACAGTACAGATGTTCATTCCAAAGAAAAGAAAGATTAGCCAGCGTTTGGTGGGGGGCAGGGATTAGACAGCCATGGCTGACAAAGAAAGTCAGGAAATGTATCAAAGAAAAAGAGAGAGCCTATAAAGTGGCCAAGAGCACTGGGAAATCAGAAGGTTGGGAAGGCTACAAAAACAAACATAGGATACCAGAGAGAAATAAGGAAGGAGTGGATCGAATATGAAGGTAGGCTAGCCAGTAATATTAGAAATGATAGTAAAAATTTCTTTCAATGCATAAAAAACAAACAAGAGCAAAAGTAGACATTGGGCCTCTCCAAGTTGATGCTGGAAGGCTAGGATGGGAGATAAGGAAATAGCTGAAGAACTTAAGAAGTACTTTGCGTCAGTCTTCATAATGGAAGACATGAGTTATATCCCAACAATTAAGGAGAGTCGGGGGCAGAATTAAGAATGATAGCCATTAATTGATAAATCTCCTGGCCTTGATGGCTACATCCTAGAGTTCTGAAAGAGGTGGCCGATGAAATAGCGGAAGCATTGGTTGTGATCTTTCAAAAATCACTGGAGTCAGGGAAAGTTCTAGATGATTGGAAGATCGCGGTTGTAATCTCCTTGTTCAAGAAAGGATCAAGACAAAAGATGGAAAATTGTAAGCCAATTAGCCTAACCTCGGTTATTGGTAAAATTCTAGAATTCACAGGGTCGGATTAGAACAAGTTGGAAAGGATTTAGTAAGGGGAGGTTGTGCTTGACAAACCTGTTAGAATACTTTGAAGAGATAACAAGTAGGTTAGATCAGGGAAACCCAATGGATGTTATCTATGTAGACTTGCAAAAGACCTTTGGTAAGGTACCTCATGGGAGGCTGCTGAGTAACATGTGGGCCCATGGTGTTTGAGGTGAGCTTCTGGCATGATTTGAGGACTGGCTGTCTGACAGAAGGCAGCGAGTCAGAATAAAAGGTTCTTTTTCAGAATGGCAGCTGATGACAAGTGGTGTTCCGCAGTGGTGTTGGGGCCACAGCTGTTCGCTTTATATATTCATGATCTGAATGAAGGGATTCTTCATTCTGGTGAAGTTTTCCGATAATACAAAGTCAGGTGGACTACAAAGTAGGCAGTACTGAGGAGGTGTGGAGGCTGCAGAAAGATTTCGACAGTGCAGGAGAGTGGTCCAGGAAATGGCTGATGAAATTCAATGTGAGCAAATGCGAGGTCTTGCACTTTGAAAAAAAAAATACAGGCATGGACTATTTTCAAAACAGTGAGAAAATTCATAAAGCTGAAGTACAAAGGGATCTGGGAGTGCTAGTACTGAATTGTCTAAAGGTTAACTTGCAGGTTAAGTCCATGATTAAGAAAGTGAATGTAATGTTGTCATTTATCTCAAGCAGCGATGTACTTCTGAGACTTTTTAAGTTCTAGTTAAGGCCCTATTTTGAATATTGTGTCCAATTTTGGACCCCACACCTCAGGAATGACATACTGGCACTGGAGCATGTCCAGCAGAGATTCACACAGATGATCCCTGGAATGGTAGGCCTAACATACAATTAACAGCTGAAGATGCTGGGACTGTATTCATTAGAATTTAGGAGGTTGAGGGGAGATCTAATAGAAACAAGAAAATACATGGCTTAGAAAGGGTGGACACTGGAAAGTTGCTTTCGTTAGGCAAGGAGACTAGGACCCATGGGCACAGCCTTAGAATTAGAGGGGGTCAATTGAGAATGGAAATGAGGAGACACTTCATCAGCTAGAGAGTGGTGGGCCTGTGTAATTCATTGCCACGGAGCGCAGTGCAGGCCAGGACGTTAAATGTCTTCAAGGCAGAGATTGATAAATTCTTGATGTCACAAGGAATTAAGGGATACGGTGAGAGTGCAGGTAAGTGGAGTTGAAATGCCCATCAGCCATGATTAAATGGCGGAGTGGACTCGATGGGGTGAATGGCCTTACTTCCACTCCTATGTCTTGTAGTGTTAAACCTTCCTTCAAGGTATATTTGATCAATGTTGCCTGGAGGACAAGTTTTTCACCTCTCCTGTTATATTCAGCTCTCAATCTAAAAATGTGATAGGGTCTGGCAGAATCAAATGGAGACAAGGTAAACACATTACAGATGAACTTGTATTGTTATATGCAACTACAGCTTACCTTTAATTTCAATTTGCATTTATCTTCAACATAAGAATGCCTTAAATATCTACATCAATTTAATACAAATTGAGTGAATATTGATTTCACTTTCCTGTTCATAAGTCAGTAATTTAAGAACGAAGGTATAGTTATCACTTTGCCCTGCAATTAAATTAAAATGAATTCAATTCATGAGGATAGAAAGTTTTAAATAATTGATTGTTGGAATTTTCCAAATCTAGTGCATTAGATAGAGTCAAGACATGAAACAACGTTGTCATAAAATAGTCTTGAGTATGGTTCAGTTTAAAGTAATTATACAGCAAGACCAAAAAAGTTCCTAGGTAAAAATGCTTAACTGGAGAAGAGCTCATTTTAATAGTTTTAAGAAAGAATCTAATCCAGATTAGAAGAGTTGATCCCAAGGTAAAACAGGTGATGGAGCAATGGAAAGCATTCTGTATTACTACAACAAGACAACAAATTGGTTTATTGAAGTGGTTTTAATACAAAAAGACATTTCAAGGTGTTCACAGAAGCATGATAAAGTAAATTTCGACTCTACACTACAGAGGGATATAGGAAAGTAGACACAATGTGTTAAATGAAAACCAAAAGTATTGCGGATGCTGGAAATCAGAAACAAAACCAAAAATTGCTGGAAAAAACTCAGCAGGTTTGGCAGCTTGTGTGGAGAGAAATGAGAGATAACATTTCGGGTACAGCGACCCTTTCTCAGAACTGAGCAAGGTGTTCTGAGGAAGGGCCACCGGACCCAGGATATTAACTCTGATTTCTCTCTACAGATGCTGCCAAACTGCTGAGTTTTTCCAAGAATTTCTGTTTTTGTTTGACAGACAGAATGTGCTGCCTATTCACAGAAATTCTTAACAGTAGTCGGACAAGTTAATAATGTGGTTATAAAAAACAGTTGTGTTGGATTTATATTTAGAAGTGCGACACATGTGAGGAAAAGGATCATGCACCTTCTTTATAAATCACTGTTTATACCTCAGCTGGAGGGTTGTGGAAATCCTGGGCATCACATCTCATGAAAAAACTTGGTGACTTCAAAAAGGTAACAAAGGATTATCACACAAGTGGCTTCAATTATGAGGAGAGATCGGAAAAGTCCATAACCCCAAGAGGTAATTTACTAAAGATTCTAAAAGAAAGTAAGCCGTCAGCAAACATAATATGGTGAGGAGCAGGAGGATTAAGTTACTGACTGCCACAACCTCTCACATAGGCAAAACATCCAAGTCTCTTCAAATGGAAAACAAGGTGATGCCAGTAGGAGATTGTGAGAAAAATTAAAAGGAAAGGATTCATAAACACTCATTCAAAAGGTTTTTTTTTTAAATGAATAAAAATTTCACCAGAACTTTAAAAATCCTTATTTTCAAACTTCCCTTATCTCTTCCTAATTTTCCACAGTCCTCCAGCCCGAGTCCTGCAAGATACCTGGGCTCCTCGAATTTTTGCCTTTTGAACATACCCAATCTAATTTCATCACCATGCCTTCAATTGTCTCAGCACTAAGCTTTGCATTCTCTCTTTCCATTACTCTTCTTCCCTATTTCACTTCACTTTTTTAAGACTTACCTCTTTGACCAAGCTTTCACCTGAACATCTCCTTGTTTGGCAAAACATCATATTTTAATTTGTAATGCTTTTGTGAAGTATCTTTATCATGTTAAAATATAAATATAAGTTGTTGGCAATTGACTAAGCATAAGAGTCCCAAATAGTAAAGGACAAACAGTAATTTGGAATTGGTCTGTGAAAGATGAGACATATGGCAGACAATTATAACTTAAGAACATCCCCTGGGAGCCAGAATGACAGACACCTTCCAATCTATGTTCTGCAATGAAAGATAAAACAGTCAGTTCAGTCCATTGGTTAACATTAAGCCATAATTGATGCTCTGAAAGCCATTTACAATTTGATTGATTATCTGAATTGAGTATCGGAAGCACATATTGACTGACTCAGAGACTATAATATGGAACCCATGTGAATCATATTCTTGGTTAATGAGATAATCTAAATTCATTTTCTTCTGAAGCATCAATTTTTAATATTTGGTTTGCATTCATTGTCCATTTTATACTTAAAGATTTTCTCTCTTGCTATGGTCCATTTCACGTTTTGTTGAAAATGCGACAATGCTAGTCAACAATAAGATTATTTTCTTGCAGCAGCTGGGACAGTATAAATGTATGCTTGATACAGTAGATTTTACCTTTTCCTGCTTTAAATCTCTGTTTAACCCTAAGGGCAAACCAAGTCTGCATACAAAATTACAAACTACAGGTTAAACCATCTGTTTCTTTTGTAGCTCAAAGTAATAACAATTATTAATAAGGAAGCTCATGTTTTCTATTGAAATTGTATCCAGAAACCATAAAGCGTTGTACGTAGTAAAGTAAAGCCTGTGGGGAAAAGAGTGGTATGCATCCAGTCCTCACAAAGATATTGTTCATTCAGAATCAGTAAAGCAAGGAATGATTGCACTCTATTGGTTACAATGTTCAGAAAAAAAAATTAGGAGACTGTTGTGAAAATAAATTACAATATTAGAACACTACATTTCACATTGCATTGATAAGACGAATGGAAGCCATTTTATGAGGTAACCATACATAAAACATTGCACAAAATAGCCAATGGGAGAAAATGAGGACTGAAGATGCTGGAGATTAGAGTTGAAGAGTGTGGTTCTGGTAAAGCACAGCCGTTCAGATAGCATCCAAGGAGCAGGAGAATCGATGTTTCCAGCATAAGCACATCATCAGCAATAAGATGGGCAGCCGATGTCAACTATTGCATATTTTGTCTTATACATATTAGGGAATGTGGAAAGTAATGGTGGTATAGTCATTTGTTAGTATTTGTAGACTTATAGTTCTGAAAGAAAGCATCAATCCATAGCCAAATAAATTTATTCCAGAAACACAAGTGCAAAACATTCCAAAGATTGACATATATTTCAGTTTAGCATTCATGGCTTTTAATAAGTTTTCCACTTTATAAAAATGTACAAATCACTGAAAAGAGAACAGATCAAAGATTAATAACAAGACTTCAGAAAGATGTTAGCTTACCTGGACTGTTCTCCTAGAGATCTCTCAGGCTTCATTTCCTGGTGGATCAAGGAAATAATAGAATACCATATTAAAACCTGTCATACAAGAAAGGTGGAGAAAGTGAAGGCTGCAGATGCTGGAGATCAGAGCTGAAAATGTGTTGCTGGAAAAGCGCAGCAGGTCAGGCAGCATCCAAGGAACAGGAGAATCGACGTTTCGAGCATAAGCCCTTCTTCAGGAATGAGGAAAGTGTGTCCAGCAGGCTAAGATAAAAGGTAGATTAGATTAGATTACTTACAGTGTGGAAACAGGCCCTTCGGCCCAAGTCCACACCGACCCGCAACATTTACCCCTTTACCTAACACTACGGGCAATTTAGCATGGCCAATTCACTTGACTTGCACATTTTTGGACTGTGGGAGGAAACCGGAGCCCCCGGAGGAAACCCACGCAGACACGGGGAGAATGTGCAAACTCCACACAGTCAGTCGTCTGAGTCGGGAATTGAACCCGGGTCTCTGGCGCTGTGAGGCAGCAGTGCTAACCACTGTGCCACCATGCCGCCCAACAAGGAAATCTGTAACTGACTTTGTAAGCAAATATCAACGATAACCCAATACCATCGGACCAGCCATGGGAGGGAGGGAGGGACTTGGGGGAGGGGCTTTGGAAATGCAATAGGTGGAGGGAGGTCAAGGTGAGGGTGATAGGCCGGAGTGGGGTGGGGGCGGAGAGGTCAGGAAGAAGATTGCAGGTTAGGAAGGCGGTGCTGAATTCGATGGATTAGACTGAGACAAGGTGGGGGGAGGGGAAATGAGGAAACTGGTGAAACCCGCGTTCCTGCCTTGTGGTTGGAGGGTTCCTAGGCGGAAGATGAGGCGCTCTTCCTCCAACCATCGTGTTGTTGTGGTCTGGCGATGGAGGAGCCCAAAGACCTGCACATCCTTGGTGGAGTGGGAGGGGGAGTTAAAGTGTTGAGCCACAGGGTGGTTGGGTTGGTTGGTCCGAGTGTCCCAGAGGTGTTCTCTGAAACATTCCACAAGTAGGCGGCCTGTCTCCCCAATATAAAGGAGGCCACATCCTTGGTGCTGGGGTCTGTTTGGAGGTGGCGGAAGTGACGGTGGATGATGCGCTGTACATGGAGATTGGTGGGGTGGTAGGTGAGGGCCAGTGGGGTTCTGTCCTGGTGGGGTTTGGAGGGGCGGGGCTCAAGGGCGGAGGAGCGGGAAGTGGAAGAGATGCGGTGGAGGGCATCGTCGACTACGTCTGGCGGGAAATTGCGGTCCTTGAAGAAGGAGGCCATCTGGGTTGTACGGTTTTGGAACTGGTCCTCCTGGGAGCAGATGCGGCGGAGATGAAGGAATTGGGAATATGGGATGGCGTTTTTACAAGGGGCAGGGTGGGACGAGGTGTAGTCTAGGTAGCTGTGGGAGTCGGTCGGTTTATAGTAAATGTCCGTGTCGATTCGGTCACCCGAGATAGAAATGGAAAGGTCTAGAAAGGGGACGGAGGAGTCTGAGACGGGTCCAGGTGAATTTGAGGTCGGGGTGGAAGGTGTTGGTAAAGTGGACGAACTGTTCAACCTCCTCGTGGAAGCACGAGGCAGCGCCGATACAGTCATCGATGTAGCGGAGGAAAAGATGGGGGGTGGTGCCAGTGTAGCTGCGGAAGATGGACTGTTCCACATATCCTACGAAGAGGCAGGCATAGCTGGGGCCCATGCGGGTGCCCATGGCTACTCCTTTGGTTTGGAGGAAGTGGGAGGATTGGAAAGAGAAGTTGTTCAGGGTGAGAACCAGTTCAGTAAGTCGAAGGAGGGTGTCAGTAGAAGGGTACTGATTGGTACGGCGGGAAAGGTAGCCTGCTGGACACACTTTCCTCATTCCTGAAGAAGGGCTTATGCCCGAAACGTCGATTCTCCTGTTCCTTGGATGCTGCCTGACCTGCTACGCTTTTCCATACAACAAAGGTGGTCTAAACAAGAGGCAATACATTTTTGTACCTCAAAATAAATAAGAGTCTGGTCTGCACAATGTAAATGTTGACATCCCCAAACCTCTTATCTTTTCAGATATTGTATGCAAAATAAGAAGCGAAGTCTCCATAATTTAGCATAAAATGAAGAGTTCAATTCACGCATCCAGGGGCTGCAGGCATTAATGGCTTGGCCAGCATTCATTGCTCATCCTGAATTGCCTTTGACAAGCTAGTGGGAAGCAACCATCTGAATGGTGCTGCAGCCCATTTGATGTGCGTACATCCACAGTGCTTTTAGGGTGGGAGTTCCGGGATTTTGACACAGTAACATTGAAGGAACGTTGATATTTTTCCCATTCAGGATGGCTTGCAACTTGATGTGAAACTTGTCGGTGGTAGCCGACAGATCTGCTGCCTTTGTCCTTCTAGGTGAGTTCATGAGTACAAAATTGTTGCAGTGCTCGGAGATGATGGGGACTGCAGATGCTGGAGAGTCAGAGTTGATAAAGCTTACCTGTACAGGAGAGGACCCGAGTGAGTCCTGAAGAAGGGTCCTGCCCGAAATATCAACTCTATTTCTCCTTGGATGCTGCCTGACCTGCTGGTTATGTCAGAAAGGGAGTGTTTGGATGAATTGAAATGGATGGTGACTGGGCGGTCCGGTCAGCCCCTATGGGCCCAGCTGCGATGCTCAGCAAACCATTCCCTAAGTTTATGTTCTGTCTCCCCATGTAGAGAAGACCACATCAGAAGCATCTGGTGCAGTGAACTGGGTTGGTGAGATGTACAGATGTTGGAGATCAGAGATGAGAGTGTGTTGCTGGAAAAGCACAGCAGGTCAGACAGCATCGGAGGAGAAGGAGAAATTGACGTTTCGGGCCAGATGATGAAGGGTTATTGCCTGAAACGTCGATTTTCCTGCTCCTCAGATGTTGCCTCACCTGCTGTGGTTTTCCAGCAACACCCTCTCGGTTGGAAGAGAGGCACTGTCTCACCTGGAAGAATTGTTTGGGGTCCTGGATGGAGGTGAGGCGGCTGGTGTACTGGCTGGTTTAGCATCTTTTCTGGTCGCAGGGGAAGGTACCTGGTGGTTCGTTGGCAGGGGTGGCATGAACCAAGGACTATCAGAGGAAACGGCCCTTGCGGAAGGCAGAGAGGGATGGGGAGGTGAAGATGTTTTTGGTGGTGGGGTTTATTTGGAGTTGGCAGAAGTTTTTGAGGATGATGCGTTGGATGCAGAGACTGGTGGCATGATAGGTGAGGACGATGTAGAGACTGGTGGGATGGTAGGTGCCGACCGGACCTCCCAGTCACCACCCATTTCAATTCCCCCAATCACTTCCTTTCCGACATGACCATCCTTGGCCTCCTCCATTGCCAAAACAAACCACAGCTCCTATTGGAGGAACAAAATCTTATCTTCTGCCTGGGCACCCTACAGCCTGGAGGACTCAACATTTAGTTCTCCAATTTCAAATAACCTCACTTCCCAGCCTCTTCCCCTCCCCTTCCCTTCCACTGCTCCCTGCCACCAACCAGATTCATTCCCCCCATTGACCAACCAGATCATAACTTCCAATTGTCTTCACCTATCCTCACTTGACCACCTTGACCCTGCAGCAACCCCGCACCTCCGCCCTCAGACCCAACCCCTCCAACCGCAACAAGGACAGAACGCCCCTGGTGCTCACCTTCCACCCTACCAACCTTCGCATAAACCAAATCATCCGCCGACATTTCCGCCACCTCCAAACAGACCCCACCACCAGGGATACATTTCCCTCCCCACCCCTCTCCGCCTTCCGCAAAGACCGTTCCCTCCGTGACTACCTGGTCAGGTCCACGCCCCCCTACGACCCACCCTCCCATCCTGGCACTTTCCCCTGCCACCGCAGGAACTGTAAAACCTGCGCCCACACCTCCTCCCTCACCTCTATCCAAGGCCCCAAAGGAGCTTTCCACATCCATCAAAGTGTTACCTGCACATCCTCCAATATCATTTATTGTATCCGTTGCTCCCGATGCGGCCTCCTCTACATTGGGGAGACTGGACACCTCCTAGCAGAGCGCTTTAGGGAACATCTCCGAGACACCCACACCAATCAACCAAATCGCCCCGTGGCCCAACATTCCAACTCCCCCCCCCACTCTGCCGAGGATATGGAGGTGCTGGGCCTCCTCCACCACCGCTCCCTCACCACCAGACGCCTGGAGGAAGAACGCCTCATCTTCCGCCTCGGAACACTTCAACCACAGGGCATCAATGTGGATTTCAACTCCTCTAGCTTATCTCTCCACGCTTCAGGCTCTCTGCCTTTATTCCTGATGAAGGGCTTTTGCCCGAAACGTCGATTTTGCCTGTCCTCGGATGCTGCCTGAATTGCTGTGCTCTTCCAGCACCACTGATCCAGCAACCCCCTCACACCCACCCCCAGTCTTGAAGAAGGGTTACACCTGAAACATCGACTTCTGCACCTCCTGATGTTGCCTGGCTTGATGTGTTCTTCCGGCCTCCTGTCTGTCTACTTTGGATTCCAGCACCTGCATTTTTTGTTTGTCTCTAATTAGGTCTTTACAAGCAGGACACAAAATAAAGGAACAATTGACATATTGTACATGCACTGACCATGCAGCTTACATTAGACTGAGGAACTCCTTTGGCAACTTGCTTTCCCTTCCAATCAGGCCTCTCCCTCCCAAACTCACATTTTCTTGTCCGGCCAGAGCTCATTCAATTGCTCCAGCTAGCCTCCCGCACCATTGCTACCTGCTGGTAGAGATTCCAGAGCACTGCTCAGCTCTCTTGTTCAGTGTCCTCCATCACTTTCCATTATGCATGATATCTAATTCATTCCTTCAGCCAAGCCTAAAAGCTGAAGAGATGACAGCTCAAAATGCCAGTAAACATCAATGTCTAGAACTCCTAGCATGTATCTATTTGAGCAGATATCTTATGTGTTGCATTCAGTTGTTATGCGTGTCTGTTTACTATTGATGCTCACTGTGCTTAAGTAGTGTTATGATCTCACTGTGGGAAAAGCATGCTAATAATCATGCACCACAGCTCAACAAGCTACCACAGAGGATAGAAATGCTTAAAATCTCAATGAGATCAGCCAGACACCCAGTTTGTCTGAATGACTGCCTCTTCGGGACAAAGTAATTCTCTGTCAGTAACAAAAAAAATGTTAGCTGCCACTTTTAATAAGAGCAATGATAAGAAAGGATTTCTAATGTATTTAAACTAAACTGTACCCCTTTGAAAATCCCAGTCTCTCACAGAGGAACAAAAAAAACTGCTCTAAAACACATGCAATGGCTGGCAGAACAATGTAAACACGGTGAACATAGTAGATCAAAAGTCAAGGTAGAAAGTTATTTTCTCACAAACCTTTTGAGTTAAGGATGACAAGGTGCTGTCTGTGCAGTGACTGTCATTCTGCAAGTTGATCAAATAAACTCAAGTCTTTTCTCATGGAGAGAGAATGAGAAATAGCAAGAGAAAAAGAGAGGCAGGATGAGAGAGAGAAAAAGAAAGAGGAAGAAAGAAAGAGAGGGATGGGGTTTTTTTGCTGTCTGCAGGCTTTAGAAGTTTCTTTTGTCTGGTGCTCTTAACCCTTCCACATTTCTAACATTGTACCGGTCAACCAGAGGACAGTTGTTACGTAAAATTTCCTAAGCTCAAAACGTTTTCAGTAATGTTCAGTCTTGAATTCTCCCTGTCTGCTGCTTCCAAAAAGCAACATTGTATGGCACAGTTCATCAATACTTGCATCTCCTGACCTTTATTGATAAGTTGCAAAATCCACTGTTATATCATTGAGAGCAATTCAACTTCCATTTCAATTTATAACGTCGAAAAAAGAAGTATATGGTCTCTGAAAATGGTTACGTTTGAACATGGATTCAGCGAGAAGTAAGTAAACTAAACAGGGCCCCAACCTGTAAGGGATCTCCTGCCCTGATGTAGATGTAATCCTCTCAACCCAAGCTGACTTGAGACCCTGGTGGAATGGAGTTGGTTAGGCATGGTATCTCTGGACTCTCCAGCCTGTCGGTCCTCCTGGCTGGCCATGGCGCCTCCCTCACCCCTTGAGGCATCTGCTGAAAGGAAAGTGTCCATGAATCGAGGGAAAGGGTGAAGGTCTGACTGTGTATTTGGCAGATATTTATTTCTCGGCCACAGCTGGTTTCCACAGCAGCTGCCACCTGCTCCATAGAGGCAGCCATGTTGCCTGAGCTGGAAAATCAAACAGAACTTGGGCAGACACCCTCTGCCCTCTGCACCAGGCTATGCAGGATCTCTGGCACCGCTGCCACACATTTGCCAGTTTGACTGGCCAAGTCTAGAGTATCTGTTTCTCCACTCGATTCAGTGGGGAGCCTGTTCTCCAGCAGTCCTGAACATCGGAGATGCAGCCATTTCTTCCAGTTCTGACTGTGGGCTGAGCCAGTGTAGTATCATCACAAAGTCATCGCCCCCGAGCCTACTCTAGATGCATTACCTACCGAGGTGAGAGTCTCTGTGCTGGTGTGGTGCAAGCCGTAGGCTGTGCTTCCTCTGAGTATCCTAACTACTGCTCGTCAGAGGTGTGCTGGGTGGGACAGGGCGAATGGGGCCTGGCATTCAGAGCTCTGCCTCATCATTAACAGCTCCGCAATAGTGATCAGAGACTGCAGTGAGAAGCATAAAACTGTGTAAGTGTCATGAGGCAGCACCTTTACCCAAGATCACATTGAAACATTGGTACTTATGTTGCAGATGTAAGATTCAGTTTGGAGGTTTTTCACCTCAATGGGTGGTGGGCAGATCCAATCTCACCTTGCACACAGGCTCACACCCTATACACTCTTGTCAGTGCAATGGCTTGCTCCTCTAGCATCTGGAGTTTAGCCACACCTCTCCTTGACTTATCATTGTCTTCATGATTGTATGACATCTTATACTGCAAAAGAGGAGAGCCAGTAAGAGATATTGGGGTGGACACATAAACAGTAGGCTTCCATTGAAAGATACAGTTAAAAATCACACGACACCAGGTTATCATCCAACAGGTTTATTTGGAAGCACTAGCTTCCAAAGCACTGGCCCTTTATCAGGTGTCACCTGATGAACAAGCATCGCTCCAAAAGCTAGTGCTTCCAAATAATCCTATTGGATGATAAACTGGTGTTGTGTGATTTTTAACTTTGTCCACCCCAGTCTAACACCACCATCTCCACATCTTGAAACATACAGGCACAGATGTGAACCAACAAAGCAATGATTCTCCATATGTGCCCTGAGTTAAGAAGAAAGTGGTTTGGGGAAGGCTGTGAAAATGGCTGCGTGTGATCAAAGGGCTGGAATTGATGGATTTCAATGAAGCTTCGTGTGATAAATGCTTGAGCTTTTTCTCAGGTGTCAATGGTGAAGCCACCTTGTGTCCTGGTCACAGTCTATATTTCCACATAGAAGGTGTGTGATGAGTAGGTTGTGATGGAAGGTGAATGAGCTGGTGCTGTGTGAGCTGCTGAATATAGTAGGTGCCTTTCTGTTTAAAGCACGAACCGTGGTACATGTGTGAAATGCAGCATCTCTGTGCTTCTCTTAGTCAAACACAGGTAAACACAATCAAGTGAAAGAACTGATTAGACTGGAGGCATGTGAAGGAGATGTCTATGATCCAAGGGAATAAGTGACAGGACTGTCTGGTTGCAAGCTTACAATGGCAGAACACAGTTCTGTGGTCATGAAGGAACCAATAGACGGTGGTCGAGGCAGAAGTGGGTACTGCAGATGCTGGAGATCAGAGTCAAGGTTAGAGTGGTGCTGGAAAAGCACAGCAGGTCAGTCTGCATCTGAGGAGCAGGAAAATCGACATTTTGGGCAAAGGGGTTGTTGGGCAAAGGGAAATCAGGATGCCGCATGATCTGCTGTGTTTTTCCAGCACCATTCTAATCTTGACAGTAGACAGTGGTACCTGCTCTAGCAGATAGAAGGGCATTCTCTAGCAGCCATGTCTCAGAGATGGAAACCTTGTCCCTCCCTCTTAGTAAATTTAACATCCCAATGTGAAATTTTCTCATGTATCTGAATTGTTTTAACAGATATTTTGTCTCTGCCAGAAATGGAAGCATATAGCAAAAAGCTTTAAGTGGAAATTCTGTACAGATTATGTCATTCTTCAAGATTGGAATTTTGAATTTAGAATTAGAAGTAGATTCTATTGTCACATGGAATACAGTGAAAAGTGTGCAAATCACCGTTCAAGGGTCATCTTGGTTACAAACCCTGAAGAGGAAAGCCCGCAGGAGAAATAAAAGAAATAAAAGGAAAGAAAGACAGCCAGATTTTCTTGAAGTCACATGTCAAAAAATGTGTATGGAATGCTCAGCCAGCCTGCGAGTACTGTATGGATCGCCACGTTTCTGCTGACACTGTCGACTCAGGGACAGGGAAGAACTTTGTCACCATTGCTGCCGCCATCACTGATCGTCAGGAGGAGTTGGGACTTTGCTGTCACTGCCACCTCAGACTGCCAGGAGGCTGCTGCCATTCTGCGCGTAACCCCGCCCTCTCCTTGCTGTGCCGATGCTAACGACCCCATTCAAATAAGAGAAAACAAAACACAAAGAAAACAAGCGCAAGACCAAAAAGGAAAAGAAAAGCAGATGGGACAAGCCTTAGGCACAGGAGCCCAAATGCGGCCCATGCTGATTTAAGCAAAATTGTTTTTGACACATTAAGCAGATGTTTGGTCAAACAGCAAAGATGGGTGTTCTGGATTAGTGGTGTTGGAAAAGCACAGCAGTTCAGGCAGCATCCGAGGAGCAGTAAAATCGACGATTCGGGCAAAAGCCCTTCATCAGGAATGCAGGCAGAGTTGAAGTCCACATTGATGCCCTGGGGTTGGAGTGTTCCGAGGCAGAAGATGAGGCGTTCTTCCTCCAGGCATCGGTGGTGAGGGAGCGGCGGTGAAGGATGAACACCTGATCTTCTGCCTCAAAACACTTCAACCCCAGGCATCAATATGGAACTTCAACAGTTTCCTCATTTCCCCTTCCCCCACCTCACCCCAGTTCCAAACTTCCACTCTCCACCCTTCAGGCTCTTGCCTGTATTCCTGATGAAAAGCTTTTGCCCGAAACATCGATTTTGCTGCTCCTCGGATGCTGCCTGAACTGTGTGCTTTTCCAGCACCACTAATCCAGAATCTGGTTTCCAGCATCAGCAGTCATTGTTTTTAGCTAGCAAAGATGGGAAGCCTGAGTAAACATGTGAGAGACAGGGATATTTATTAATTTACTGTCAAATTTTCTTCAGCATGTGGAGTCAAATATTTTTCTATTTCAAAACAATACACGTATTTGTGCCATACAGAGAATACATCAGAGGTCCTGGTGAGATAAGGTAGATTGGAAGGTAGGTCAGAAGGAGCATAAACAGTGGAGTAGATTGATTGGGCCAAATGGCCTCTTTCTGTGCTGTATCTCTACGGAACAATGATTTGCAGTGACTGAGCAAGTAAAATTCAATTTTTATAAAATGGTTTTCTATTAAATTTCCTGGTGCTTCGAAGATTAAAGTCTAATAATGGTGCATTATTCAGTGAAAATTGTATTAATACAATGGCTTTTGTGGTGCATTATTTGATCGGATTGTTGCAAATGGTAAGTGGGAGAATGTGATTGCTGTCTCTCTGTCTCTCTCTCTCTCTCTCTCTAAAATGGCTCTTTCTGCTGCATTTACATTGTAATTTTCTTTCTCACTTTCTCATTTTGATTTAATCTCTTCCATCTCCACTTATCTCTCTTCTGTTTCCCCATTTTCCATTTAGATTGGAGTGGGTTAGGGGGAGGAAGTGGCAAGAGCTCCATTGACCTCTCCAAGTGACATTTCAAGTAGGAAATGCAGAAAAAAAAATCCATCTGACTGCAGTTCCCATTGCAGCTATTCCTCTGAACCTTTCCATGTATGCATAATCGGTTTACTTCCACTTTGCCACTGGGCTCAATTAATGGGTGGGGGTGAAGGTGGCAAGAGAAGGGTTGTTGCTGAGGAGTGTGTAAATCTTTACCTCCTCTCAGAAAGTTGGTTAGAAACTGACATGTCATTGAGTCATAGGGTCATAGAGATGTATAGCATGGAAACAGACCCTTCGGTCCAAAATTCTGGTCTTCCTATTGGAAGGATGTTGTAAAACCTGAAAGGGTTTAGAAAAGATTTACAAGGATGTTGCCAGGATTGGAGGATTTGAGCTATAGGGAGAGGCTGAATAGGCTGGGGCTGTTT
Source organism: Chiloscyllium plagiosum (assembly GCF_004010195.1). NCBI lineage: Eukaryota > Metazoa > Chordata > Chondrichthyes > Orectolobiformes > Hemiscylliidae > Chiloscyllium > Chiloscyllium plagiosum. Next base: position 14,309,372 of record NC_057722.1, on the reverse strand, counting down.
TCCTGGAGCATTGAAGGCTGATGGGTGACCTTATAGAGGTTTATTAAATCGTGAGGGGCATGGATAGGGTAAATAGACATGGTCTTTTCCTCAGGGCGGGGAAGTCCAGAACTAGAGGGCATAGGTTTTGGGTGAGGGGAAAAGATATAAAAGGGACCTAAGGGGCATCTTTTCCATGCCGAGAGTTGTGCGTGTATGGAATGAGATACCAGATGAAGTGTTAGAGGTTGGTACTATTACAACATTGAAAAGGTCTCTGAATGGATATATGAATAGGAAGGGTTTAGAGGGAGATGGACCACGGGCTGGCAAATGGGACTCGATTAATTTCAGGTATTTGGTTGGTTTAGATGAGTTGGACTGAAGGGTTTGTTTCTGTACTGTACATCTCTATGACTCTCAGCCTAAATCACCTTTCATTATTTACTTTAATATGGCAGGTGGGCAACTACTTGAGCACCGACCCACCAAGAGGAGTAAGGGGCTGGGATCATGGGTGGTTGAGCAGAGTATTGGGCTGGAAAACTGACTTACTTTACATGCATCCCCCACGTCCTACCCATTCCAACAGAAGCAGGGCCCAGAAACCCAGCCCAATACTACAGTGTATATTCCATCTCTGTCACACCATCTCTTCACTCTCACAGCTGACCATTGGACCCCTGCTCCACCTGCTTCATTCTGACTCCTTGCCACTGTCAGCAGTCTCGCATAGAGACCCAACCCAAATATCCGCTGCACCAAATACTCTCAAAAGCCTGAGCTTGCACTTAATAGGGTAGGACACCATTGACAGCAGACAAACAAAACATTTTGGATTTGACAACAGAAAGTGCTGAAAATATGCAATAGGTCAGGCAATATTTTCGGGGAGACAAATATAGATAACATTTCAGGCCACTGACTATTCTTCAGAATATCATTGCAACTGTATTATAGTAACTAAATAGGCATGTTCGTGACAAATTTCTATGGACAAACCTGCAGGCCCTGGTTTTGCGCAGGCATTTGGGCCTCTACTAGATGATTCAGAATTCACAGGGACAGAAATTAATGACTTGGCTCAACTAGTCCATGTCACTGTTTATTTTCCATTTGAAACTGCTTCTATTCTATTCATTTCATCTCACCCTGTCGCTTTGTCCTTCTATTCCTCTCTTTCATTCTCAAAACTAGGTTCCACTTCAATACAATTTTAAGAGGGCATTGGATGATTATTTGGATTTTTAAAAATGTGATTGATATGTGGAAAAGGCAGGAGATTGGCACAGGGGAATAGAACTGGCGAAATCACTATGGACCAAATGGTGCCAACAACTCTGTAATTCTGCTACATGTTGCAACCACTTTAAGTGTTAGTCAGCTCTCATTATTTTTACTTCACAATATCAGTTTCAAGAAAGCTGAAAGGTCACGCAGAACTTTGGATTTGTTTCCTGCTAAAGACCTTGGAGCGCAGGTTCATAGTTCCTTAAAGATGGATTTGCAGGTAGATAGGATAATGAAAAAGGTTTTTGGTACACTTGCCTTTATTGATCAGTGCATTGTGTATAAGATTTGGGAGGTCATGTTGTTGTTGTACAGGACATTGGTCTCGAGTGTTTGGAGGATCCCAAGGTGGAAGATGAGGAATTCTTCCACCAGGTATCAGGTGGTTAGAATTTGGCGGTGAACGAGGCTCAGGACTGGCATGTCCTTGGTGGAATGGGCGGGAGAGTTAAATTGGTTGGCAACAAGGTGGTGGGGCTTTTTGGAGCGTGTGTCCCAGAACTGGTTCCCTGAAACATTCCGCAAGTTGGCATCCTGTCTCCCCAATTTAGAGGACACGACACTGAGATCAATGGATACAGTAGATGCAACAGAGGAGAAGGTGGGGAATGGTGCTTGTGTAACTATAGAAGATGGACTGTTCCACATACCCAATGAAGAGGCAGGCATAGCTGTGACCCATGTGGGTGCCCATTGCTATCCCTTTGGTCTGAGGAAGTAGGAGGATTCGAAGAAGAAATTGTTGAGGGTGACGGCAAGTTCCACCAATCAAGTGAGTGTGTCGATGGATGGGTATTGGTTGGGTCAGTGGGAGAGAAAGAAATGGAGGGCTTGGAGGCCTTCACCATGTTGGATGGATGTGTACAGGGACTGGATGTCCATGATGAAGATGAGGCACTAGGGGCTGGGGAACTGAAAGTCATGGAGGAGGTGTGGGTGGTGTCTCAAATGTATGTGGGGATTCCTGGACCAAGGGGGACAGGACGGTGTCGGGATATGAGGGGATAAGTTCAGTGGGACAGGAGCAGGAGGAGACAATGGGTTGACCGGGGCAGTCAGGTTGTGGATTTTGGTAAGAGGTAGAACCGGGTGGTGCAGGGTTCCAGGACTGAGGTTGGAGGCTGTGGATAGGAGATCTCCTGAAGTGAGAAGGTTGTAGATGGTCTGGGAGATGATGGTTCGTTAGTTCTTAACTACCATCTGAAATGGCCCAAGGATATTTGTTCAGTTCAAGGACAATTAGTGATGGGCAACAAATGTGGCCATGCCAGCAACACCTGCTTCCTGTGAAAGAACTTTAAAAATAAATCAGAGATACAGCAATATAAAAAGAAGTTAAAACAGAAAATCCCCTCAACTCACTTGTTCTATTTATTTTGCAAGCAATTGAAAGGAAAAGCAGTCTTCTTCATCTTAAGAACGAGGCACATGGGGAAAGTCAACATACCACAGTACAGATGGATAGATAGATAAATTGTTAGAGACATCACACATACAACATTACAGAGCAAGAGAAAATGTACCATAATATACATGCATGCACAATACAGATGGGAAGTATACAGCTGAGGCTAAGTTGGACAGCGCCCGAAAATTATCACTTGGATTGCAATGTGTGATTAACGGGTGCATGTTAAATATAATTCAGGCAACAAGCCAACAACATGCTGCCTGCTCAATTAAATGATTTCTGCCCAGAGCCAGTGATAACTTTGTCATTCATTGGCTTCAAGCCTGAACAGAGGGCATGAAATTATGAAAGGTTATCTTCATTTAAAGCTAGCCTGTATCACTTAAAGGGAAATTAGGCTGTGGCTGGATAGATGGTGGTAATCCTGCAGGAACAAATGCTTACCTGAAAATTGATGAAGAATTATGCAACATTGGAAAGAGTGGGCTTCAGGATTTTCAGACACTGCACTACAAACTTTGGTGAAGGAGTGCAATTTCCTGCATCTGCAAAAACAAGGAGGTTCTTCAAATAGACACATAGAAGTTCATAGAAGGATATAGCCACGGAGGTCAATGAGAGTGATCAAGTCCCTGAGGACTTGGACATAGGGCCTTAAGAAGTTCAACGATACCACCTGATAGTTCAAGGTCAGTAATGTGACTTCAAAACTTTATTTCACCAGGAGTACCATGATCTCACACACTGTTTTCTCTCTTTCTCCTACCATTCATCTACTAACAAACTCTGTCAGTCGGGATCACCACCAGCATGTGTTACTCCATCTCACTGGTGCAAGATCCACACCCTCATCTTACAGCTTTTATACACCTTACTGGGCAGCACGCAAATACTGTGTTTATTGATGTACTTCATTCTCTTTTGCAGGACAAGGTGTTGCACAGGGGTACCAGCAGACAGTGACAGGCAAGAATGTATACCCTCAGTCTGGTGGGAAAAGAGTACCTCCAATATTAGGATACTCATTGCTGAGCCCCCATCAAGGAATGAGGGTGAAATTCCTCAAGATGATGATGTTTTCTGGCTTCAAATGCTTCCTCATACCTTCCTACTTCATACTCCCTTGAAAATATCCCTTTCACCAGGCTATGAGGATTGCTGAGGCTCCATCCTAGGGCAGTGACAGGAGCTCCCATGGGTTAGTCATGAACCTGAAGGAGTATAGCATTCACCTTCTCCCAATGCCATGCCAGCAGCCCCCTTGCTGTTGAGCTGCTTTTTCTCATCGGCCAGCCAGCTTGCTGCTCGCCATATTGAGATTGCAACAGGGCCTTCTAGGATGATGAAGGGCTTTTGCCCAAAACGTCGATTTTCCTGTTCCTCGGATGCTGCCTGATCTGCTGTGCTTTTCCAGCACCACTCTATTCTTGACTCCTTATAGGATGAGAGCTGATTCAAGGTCATCCTGCAGAGTTGTCTTGGAGTCACTGAGCCATACTGCAGAGAAACAGGCCCTTTTAGCCCACCATGTCTATGCCGACCAATAAACACCAAACAGTATTAATTCCACTTCCCTTCACATAGTCTATAGCTTATAGCCTGACATTTTAAGTGCTCTTCCAGATGCTGCGCAGGTTTCCTCCGGATGTTCCAGTTTCCTCCCACAATCTAAAGATGTGCAGGTTAGGTGAATTGGCCATGCTAAATTACCCATAGTGTTCAGGGGTGTGTAGGTTAGCTGCATTAGTTTGAGGTAAATAAAGGTTAATAGGGTAGGGGAATGGGTCTGGGTGGGTTACTCTTCGGGGGGTCGGTGCAGACTTGTTGGGCTGAAGAGCCAGTTTCCACACTGTAGGGATTCTATGATATCTATGATGCTGTTTAAATGTTGCCTGCTTCCACCACCCTCTCAGGCAGCACATTTCATATTTCTATAACCCATTGGGTGAAAAAAATATTTCTCCAATCTCCTTGAAACCATTTAATCCTCACCTTAAACTGATGCCCTCTGGTTTTAGACACATCTGTCATGGGGAAAAGATTCTTATGATCTACTCTGTCTGTGCCTCTCATAATTTTGTATACCACAGCCTTCTCTATTCCAAGGAAAACAAACCCAGCCTATCCAGTCTCTCCATGTAACAGAGACCTGTCATCAGAGGTAACATCCTGATGAATTCTTCTCCACTCTCTCCAGTACAATCATGTTCTTCTGGTAGTGTGGCGACCAGAACTGCACACAGTATTACATTTGTGGCCTAACCAATGTTCTACGTAGATTACATCGATTACGTAAAACATTACAGCGCAGAACAGGCCTTTCAACCCTCGATGTTGCGCCAACCTGTGAAACCAATTCGAAGCCCATCTATCCTACACTATTCCATTTTCATCCATATGTCTATCCAATGATCATTTAAATGCCCTTAAAGTTGGCAAGTCTACTGCTGTTGCAGGCCCCTACTAATCCCTGACATCTGTCCTATGTCTACCACCCCACGGTTTAAAGCTATGCTCCCTTGCGCTAGCCACTAACATCCGAGGAAAAAGGCTCTCACTGTCCACCCTATCTAATCCTCTGATAATCTTATGTCTCAATTAAATCACCTCCCAACCCTCTTCTCTCTAACGGAAACAACCTCAAGTCCATCAGCCTTTCCTTCTAAGACCTTTTTTCCATACCAGGCAACATCCTAATAAATCTCCTCTGAACCCTTTCCCACATCCTTCCTTTCTGCAGTGACCAGAATTGTATGCTCCAAGTGTGGCTGTATCAGAGTTTTGTACATCTGCAGCATGACCTCATGGCTCTGAAACTCAATCCCTCTAATAAGAAAACTAACACACCGTATGCCTTCTTTACAATCCTATCAACCTGGGTGACAACTTTCAGGGATCTATTTATATTGACACTGAGATCTCTCTGCTCATCGACACTACCAAGAATGTTTTAGAAAGTTGTAACAAAACGTCCTTGCTCCTATATTCTGTGCAGAGAAAATGAGGTCTGCAGATGCTGGAGATCTGAGATGGAAATGTGTTGCTGGAGAAGCGCAGCAGGTCAGGCAGCATCTAGGGAACAGGAGAATCAACGTTTCGGGCATTAGCCCTTCTTCAGGGGCTTCTTCCTGAAGAAGGGCTAATGCCCGAAACGTCGATTCTCCTGTTCCCTAGATGCTGCCTGACCTGCTGCGCTTCTCCAGCAACACATTTCCACCTATATTCTGTGCCCCAGCTAATGAAGACAAACACCCCATATACCTCCTTCACACTTTGTCTACCTGTGCTAACACCTTCAGAGATCTATGGACCTGTACACCAAGGTCCCTTTATTCCTCAGTACTTCCTAGGGACCTAACATTCATTGTTTTTGTCCCTCCATTAATAGACCTCCAAAATACATCACCTCACACTTATCAGGATTACATTCCATCGGCCATTCCTCCACCCAATTTACCAGCTGAACAATATTAGACTGTAGCCTGAGACCATCCTCCTCATTATCAACAACCCCACCATTTTTTGTTGTCATCTGTAAACGTACTTGTAAATTTTCCCTTCTATATTCACATTCAAGAGGTTAATGTACATAACAAACAGCCAGGGTCTCAGCACCAATGCCTGTTGTACACCACTGGTGAGAGGTTTCCACTTACAAAAGCAGCCCTCCACCATCACCCTTTGCCGACTACAAACGAATGTTGGATCCAGTTTGCCACTTTACTTTGGATCCCATGGGATCCTCCACTGAAGGTCAACAATCTTCCATTAGCTATTTAATGGCCATTGGGTAGCAATTTGTAGGAGCATTTCAAGAGGCTCAGGCAGGCAGAGTGTGGAATTGTTTCCTCTGGTACACACTTTGGATAATACTAATGGTTCCTATTCAGTTAAGAGTTACAGAGCAGTGTTCATTCTCAAAGCTGAGGATACAGAAACATTGTAGTGTATTGATAATAATTGGAGGCATTCACTGCTGGAACCAATCAATTATGACTATTAACAAAGACCATAGCTATGAAATTAACCTAGCCTGTTAACATTAGTCCCAGGCAATAACGTTCGAGAGCCATGACATCAGGTTCGAATGAAATACAACTATTATCCAGAATTGTCAGAAAGGACCAAAACTTAATAAATGGCAATTTTCTTGTGTTGTTTTGGCCAAAGCATTTGATTCAGTGTGATAGAATTGTTAAAAGTTTAATTGGTCTTAAGATTAAACTTATTCCAAATTTGGATTGCTCGGATAGATAATTGAGATGGGTCACAAAGAAACTGAACTATTCTTGATTCAGGGGAAGATTTAAAAAAAAATCTTGTCTCTTTTGTACCATTCACAGCGCAGGTTAGGGTACAGATGGAAAGTGGGAGACTTTTAAAAATGAGATAATGAGAATTCAGAGACAGTATGTCCCTGTTAGGGTGAAGGGCAAGGCTGGCAAGTGCAGGGAAATGCTGGATGACTAGAGAGATTGAGGTTTTAGTCAAGAATAAGAAGGAGGCATGTGTCAGGTTATCGATAGCAGGGATCAAACAAATCTTTAGAGGAGTATAAAGGTAGCAGGAATATACTCAAAACAGAAATCAGGAGGGCAAAAAGGGAACATGAGATAGCTTTGGCAAATCAGGTTAGGGAGTATTCAAAGAAAGTCTACACATACATTAATGGCAAAAGAATAAATAGGGAGAGAATAGAGCCCCTTAAAGATCAACATAGTCATTTCTGTGTGGAATCACAGGAGATAGGTGAGTTGTTAACCAAATATTTTGTGTCAGTATTTACTGTAGAAAAGGACTAGCAGCGTGCCACCAAGATCAGTGCTGGGTTCACAACATTTCGTTATGTATATAAATAATTTGGAAACTAGGGAACTTGGGGAAATAAATAGTAATGTCTTGAAAAGAGTTGACATTACAGAAGAGAAGGTGCTGGAGGTCTTAAAAAACATAAAGGTAGATAAATCCTCAGGACCTGATCAGGTGTATCCCAGAATTTTGTGGGAAACTAGGGAAGAGATTGCTGGGTCCCTTGCTGAGGTATTTATATTGTTGACAGCCACAGATGAGGTACCAGAAGACTGGAGGTTGGCCATTATTTAAGAATGTAAGGAAAAGCCAGGGAATTATGGACCAGTGAGCCTGATGTAAGCGGTGGGTAACTTATTGGAGGGGATTCTAAGGGAAGAATTTATATGCATTTGGAAAGGGAAGGACTGATCAGCGATAATCATTTTTGCGCGTGGGAAATTGTGTCTCACTAACTCGACTGAGTTTTTTGAAGAGGTGACAAAGAAGATCGATGAAACTAGAATGATAGACACTGTCTATATCGGTCATTCTGCTGTAACACACATTTAATCAGTGTGAATTAGCTATAATATAAATGACAAATTATGGACATTAGGTAACACAAACTTTTTCCTGAACGGGTATAGCAATTATCTATTAGTGATCTTCCAAAGTGCATGAGGTTGCAGGGGAACATAACTGCTGTACTATAGCAGAGCGACTTGTATGGACTTCAGCAAAGTGTTTGACAAGATTCTGTAAGGTTAAGTCATATCGGATATAGGGGGAGCTAACCAACTGGATACAAAATTGGCTTGAAGGTAGGAGACAGAGGTTGGAGTTACAGAATTATTTTTCAGACTGGAGGCCTGTGACCAGCGGTGTGCCACAAGGATCGGTGCTGGTCCATTGTTTTTCATAATTTAAATAAATGATTTGAATGTAAATATAGGAGACAAGGTTTGTAAGTTTGTATATGACACAAAAGTAAGTGGTGCAGCAGACAGTGAAGAAGATTATTTCAGTGTAGAATGAGATCTTGATCAGATGGGTCAACATGCTGAGGAGTGGCAGATGGAGTTAAATTTAGGAAAATGTGAAGTGTCGCATTTTGGTAAGGCAAACAAGGGAAGGACTTATACAGTTAATGGTAGGACCCTGGGGAGTGTTGTCAAACAAAGAGACCTAAGGGTGTAGGTGCATAGTTCCTTGAAAGTGAAGTCACAGGTAGACATGCTGGTGAAGAATGCACACTTGTCTTCATTGGCCAAAACATTGAGTGTAGGAGTTGGGACATCATATTGCAGCTGTGCAGGGCATTAGTGAGACCTCTTCTGGGTTATTGTGTATGGTTCTGGTTGTCTTGCGACAGGGAGGATATTATTAAGTTGGAGAGGGTTCAGAAAACATTTACCAGGATGTTGCAAGGAATGGAAGGTTTGAGTTATAAAGATTTATGGATTCATACAGTGCAGAGAAGGCCCTTTGGCCCATCAAGTCTGCATCATTAAACGTTCATCCAAATATTTTTTTTAAATTGTAAGGTTCCAGCCTCCACTGAGAGAAAGTGAGGACTGCAGATGCTGGAGAATATATCAGAGTCGAAATGCGTGGCACTGGAAAAGCACAGCAGGTCAGGCAGCATCCAAGGAGCAGGAGAGTCAACGTCCCAGGCAGTGCATTTCAGATTCACTCACTAAGTGAAAAGGGTTTTTCTCCAAATTCCCTCTGAATCTCCTGCCTCTTACCCTAAACTATGCCCTCTCATGATTAACCCATCAACCAAGAAGAACAGCTGCTATCTATTCATCCTGTTCATACCCCTCATTATCTTATACACCTCAATCGTGTCCCTCTTCAGTCTTCTCTGCTCTAGAGGAAACAATCCAAGCCTATCCAGTCTGTCTTTAGCTCCATCCGAGGTAACATCCAGGTAAACCTTGTCTGTACCTCCACTAGTACTATCATATCCTTCCTGTAGTGAGGCGACCAGAACTGCACACAGTACTCCAGCTGTGGTCTGACCAGTGCTCTGTACAACTCCAACATTATCTCCTTGCTCTTGTATTCTATGTCATGACTGATGAAAGAAGTGTCCCATGTGCCTTCTAAACTATCCTATTCACATGCTCTGCCAACTTCAGGGATCTGTGAATAATTACCCCGTGATCTCTGTGTTCCTGTACCCAGTGTCCTGACACTCATTAAATACTCCCTCATCTTGTTTCTTCTTCCAAAGTGCATCACCTCACACTTATCAGGGTTAAACAGCATCTGCCTCTGGTCTGCCCATCTGACCAACCCATCAATATCTTCCTGTGACCATTTTCTTTCCTATTAACCACTCTATCAATCTTGGTGATGTCAGAGTATTTGCTTAACATTCCCCTACATTTTCATCCATATCATCTATGTATATAGCAAACGCTGATCCTTGTGATGTACATCTCTACACTGGCCTCCAGTCACTCAAACAGCTTCCTACCATAACTCTTTATGTCCTATTACTAAGCCAGTTTCTGATAGAATGGATTGGCTGTGACTTTTTTAACTGGAGGTCAGAGGTTGAGGTGTAAACTCATAGACGTTTCTAAAATCATGAGGGGCATAGATAAGGTGAATAACAAGAGTCTTTTCCCTCGGGTAAGGGAGTTCAAAACTAAGGAGCACATTTTTAAGGTGAAAGGAGAAAGATTTAAAAAGGACACGAAGGGCAATGAGAATGGTTCGTGTGTGGAATGAACTGCTAGAGGAAGTGGTGGATGATGGTACAGTTACAACATTCAAAAGACATTTGGATAAGTACATGAACAAGAAAGATTTGGATGGATATAGTCCAAATGCAGGGAGATTGGACTAGTTTAAGTTAGGAACATGGTCAGTGTGGACTGGTTGGACCGAAGGGTCTACTTTCATGCTGTATGACTTAATGATTTTATATTTAAATGTCTATTTGTTTGTCAAATCGTAGACATTTTTAATGTTGCTTTTTTAACATTTCCTTTATTTGCTGGATTTAGTGAGTAATTTTATTAATAACGTTTTGATTTCTGGTTTCTTTGTTGTAGTACTGATCAGAGGATGTTTAGTTGGTTAGATCATTGGATTTGATCTTGCTTTATTTTTATGGGTGTGAAATTCCCTGCGTCTTTTATTTGGGCCTTATTATTTTATTCTTTTTCTGATAACTGCTGATTTTGACCTCTACCCAAGTGGAGTCTCAAAGATATGCCACACTAAGAGCTTTTGAATACTTATAATAGCCCTTTTTGCTGTCTTGTGGTCAGTGGCACTATCCTCAGAGAAGAAGGAATAAACTTTGAGAGATTTCTCTGTCAACAATGTCTGTAATAGCCATACATATTGTTCAGTTGGCAATATTATATGTTGTGGTAGCCTTTCAAAAGAGCGGAAGAAAGCATGTATCCCTTCCTCAAACTTTTGGATTAACTGGCATATAAATCAGCAAACTCAGTGAGATGGTCGCTACACAGTCTAATGCTCTCACCAATATAGCATCCATTATGATTTGTCTCAGCAGACTCTGCATTGATTGCAGACAACATTTTGGAATTCCAACAAATAAATGCTAATGAACACTAATCCCCACCCAGTGTCACAAGGGAGAAACGAGAGAAGATAGGAGATGAAGGGATAAAGAACCAGGGACAACCTCAGGAGAAGACAGAGACACATATTAACTCATGAATTAAGTGAATGTGATTTTGATCATTTAGTATGAGGGCAGGGCAGTACGGTGGCTCAGTGGTTAGCACTGCTGTCTTACAGTGCCAGGGATCTGGGTTTGATTCCAGCCTCAGATGACTGTTTGTGTGAGGTTTGCATGTTCTCCCCATGTCTGCTTGGTGTCCTCCCATAATTCAAAGATGTGCATTAGGTGAATTGGCCATGTTAAATTGCCCATTGTGAACAGGGATGTATAGGCTAGGTGCATTAGTCAGGGGCAAATGCAGAGTATTGGGTCTGATGGACCCTCTTCAGAGGGTCAATGTGGATTTTTTGGGCTGAATGGCCTGTTTCCACACTGTGGGGATTCTATTCTATGAAGTTAGGCTTGACATGTGATGTTGCAGTGCATGAAGGTGGTGGCATTTAAAAAGAAATTATAGCTTCTGATCTCTACTCCACTGAAATAAATTATATATATGCCTTAAATTGAATATGAGTCAAATAAAGCTCACTGACTCATAAAATCAGCTTTTCTTGGGAATACATTTGTTATTTTTGATAAGAACAGCAAGGGTAGGTTGTATATTTAATGCTTATTTGCATGAACAGATTTTGAAGTCATGCACGATACACTCATTGTATTATTGCACCTGATGGCAGATTAATTCTCCCTCAGTGTCCAGTGATGTTTCAAACTAATTGGTGTAGTCTCACAATTGATTCAGGCAAAATTAGCTTGTTCAGGGAAAACAATACAAAATATAAAAACTGATATTAAAATGGAATAAGAAAATAGATTCACTCATGAATTGGTCTGGTACAATGAGAAATGAGGCTGCATTGTAAATAAGCAGAATAATGTAAGTCTAAATAACGTTCTCAGTATTTGCTAATGGTCTGGAAAATGGAACCTGTTTTTCGATATAAGTTTGCTCGCTGAGATGGAAGGTAACATCTTCAGTGGGCCTCAGGCGAAGCAATGCTGAAAACTTCTGCTTTCTATTTATATGTTTGGGTTTCTTTGGGTTGGTGGTGTCATTTCCTGTGGTGAAGTCACTTCCTCCTACTTTTCTCAGGGGGTGGTAGATGGGGTCTAACTCGATGTGTTTGTTGATAGAGTTCCAGTTGGAATGCCATGCTTCTAGGACTTCTCGTGCGGGCCTTTGTTTGGCTTGTCCTAGGATAGATGAAACCTGTTCTATAACATCAATTTCAAAGTAGTTTGATTGTCAATTGGATGTTAGTGATGGTATTAAGAGTATACAGAGTCAACGTCTGAGGAGCAAACTCAGTATTGCACCATCTCCCATGATGCAGCGTCCATTTGAATGTATTTTGATTGCAGCAAACACAGGTTTTGGAATGAGGAAGAGAGTTCCTTAATTGATTCTTGGTAAAATCGAACTAATTCTCACATTAAGTGGCTGGACAAGTGACTATAGGCTGAACCCCAATGTTACAGACTCATACCAACCAGCATCAGGGAATCAGCTTAACATTGAGTAATGTGAAGACGTGTAATTGTTAAGTGTCTGACAAGCTTTACAAGTTGTCACATATAATCTCTACTCTCTACAGATCAATGCTCTTATTGTTAAAGAGGTTAATATTGCCATTGATTACACATTGTACTTCAGGAAATCTTTTAACACCTGGCCCTATCATGCTGCTGTATTGATGCCATGACCAATATGATGAGACCCTCAGCTCTCCTGACAAACATGTCCAGCATCTGCAGTCCTCATTTTCTCCTATGTCCATTGTTTGGCACATCAATTGGTTGACAGGAAGCTCTGATACAGGAGTCAAGCACTGATGATCCCCAGTCCAGTTACTGGGTTTATAAATGTGCTGTCAGCATTTCATATTTTAGGCTGCACCATTCACTTACTGCACCTTTGTTACAACACACTTTTCTGATACAGAGGTCTTCACCACGACCTTCACAGGAGATGAATGGCTGCAAGGTATTTTGCTGGATAATTTCTTGAAGGGGACATCTAATTGATATGCTGTTCTTCCACAATACAGTTGCAAACAATGACATGTCTATCACAATCTTTCACAATCTCTCACTGTGCATGGCAACAACAGTTTCCTCTGGTCTCACAGGCCCTCAGACAATCAGAGACAACACCAGAACTGACTTGTTGAAGAATCTGAATTATCTACAGTGCACCATTCCCACTGGGAGAACAGGCAGTGAACACTATTTCCCCTCACTCATATTTTGCAGGTTTCCAGACAATTACGAGTAAAATGTAAAATGTTGACATTGTGTTGTGGAGAGACTGCAATCACATAGCAGAGGGAGAAGTGGAGGGAGCTTTGTGGTGGCAAACCCTGCCATCATCTGGTAATGCAGCAGCTACAGGCAACTGTAAGAGAGCCTCCTGGATAAACAGGGATGATCTGTGTCCCCAGCCATAGCACTCCTGCTCAACTCCAGTTGCTGAGAACATGGAGATGCTACAGGTAGTTTCCAAATGTCAATTTTACTTGTGCTTTTTTTTCACATTTTGTTGGCGTCACTTTATTCCTGACTGTGCATAATCACTATCTGAGTGTAGCTTAGTCAGGGAACTAAATGTATGAGCATACTCATGTTCACAAGGGTAATTAGGGACATTTCCATTATTGTGAAAGAAATTACAATTGCACAAATCTTCTGGTTAAAGGTGACATGTATCCCAGGAGGAGTACTGTGAGGTCCCTTGGAAGTTTCAGTGCAGAAACTCTGTGGGATTTGTCAGGAGGTTTGAGTTTACAATGGACAAATCCTCTGGTCTCTGGAACCCTGCAAATTAGTCTCTGACTCCGAGCTGGAGTTAGAGATTTCATGTGGTTCAAACTTACAAAGTTACCCAGTTTTTTTCTGGATAAGTATGCAATTGAAATCCTCCTGAATGTACAGGTTTAGCAGCTTAATGTTCCGAGGTTTAAATGCAATAGGAAGTATAGAAAAAAAGGAAAGTGATGAGGGGTAGTGGTGTTTTTGGTTAGGGATAACATTTGGGACAATATTCCTGGGAGATCATCCAGTGAAGTTATATGGGTGAAAATGAGAAATAAGAAAGGGATGAACATCTTGGGATTTTATTGTTGGTTAGGGCTGCAAAGGATTAAAGCTCGAGTTGAGAAACTGAGAGTTGGTCAAGGTGAGCAAGTGGACGTGGTAACAGTCACGTACACAATAGCTGCGACCTGGGCCATTCAAGGAAAGGGAAACAGTTCTGGTACCTGATTGGAGGATCGGCGCTTAGCAACATAACATGATGTCTCTGATTGGATGAAGCTGAAAAGGGATGAGGGATAAAAGCCAGCATGATCTAAGTCCACTAATGTAACACCAGAGACAAATGCATGAGCAATCCCTTGCCAGCAGATGGGGTGAAGAGAGCAAAGGAACTCTGCAGCCTGGCCATTTGTGCGTTCCCGGGTAGTGTGTTTCAATTCAAGTACAGTATTAAGTTAGCAGAAGGGTGACTGATGTGGTTTCTTTTAACTGTTTAGAATTTGTATTTGGGAATATTTGGATATTTTGGATATATTTGATACTTGATATTTTGGCTACTTGATACCTTGAGACTTTCAAGAGAAAAAAGTGAATTGGTTAAGTTAAGAAATGCTCTGTGCCTTCTAAACTCACTTTCATTGACGCTAACTCAGTCAGACATGAAACTGTATTATGGGAAAATTGTCTCACTAACTTGATTGAAGTTCTTGAAGTGACAAAGAAGATTGATGAAGGCAGAGCAGTAGATGTTGTCTATATGGACTTCAGTAAAGCATTCAACAAGTTTCTGCATGATAGACTGGTTAGTAATGTTAAATTACATTGAATCTGGGGGAGCTAGCCAATTGGATACAAAATTGGCTTGAAGGTAGGAGACAGAAGGTGGTGGCAGTGAGTTGCTTTTCAGATTGGAGGCCTGTGACTAGTGGTGTGCTGCAAGGATCGATTCTGAGTCCCCTGCTTTTCATCACTGATATAAATGATTTGGAAGTAAATATAGGAGACAGGATTAGTGAGTTTGCAGATGTCACCAAAATGAGTGGTGTAGTGAACGGTGAAGAAGGTTGTCTCAAAGTACAACAGGATTTTAATTAAATTGGCCAATGGGCTGAGGAGGAGGAGATGGAGTTTAATTTAGATAAATGTGAGGTGCTGCATTTTGAAAAGATAAGAGGGTAGGACCTATATAGTCAATGATAGAGTCCCAGGGAATGGTGCCAAACAAAGAGACCTAGGAGTGCAGGCGCATACTTGAAATTGGATTTGCAAGTAGACAGGGTAGTGAAGATGGTGTTTGGTACCATTGCCTTCATTGGTCAATGCACTGAGTAGAGGTGTTAGAACATTGGTTGGGCCACTTTTGGAATACTGCATACAATTCTGGCTGTTCTTCTACAGGAAGAATGTTGTTAAACTTGAAACAGTTCTGAAAATATTTACAAGGACGTTGTTGGGACTGGAGGGTTTGAAATATAGGAAGAGACTGAGTAGGCTGGGGCTACTTTCCCTGGAGTATCAGAGACTGAGGGGTGACCTTAGAGAGGTTTTTAAAATCTTGAGGAGCATGGATAAGGTGAATAGCTGACGTCTTTTTCCTGGGGTGAGGAATCCAAAACTAGAGGGCATAGGTTTAAAGTCAGAGGGGAAAGACTTAACAAGGACCAGAGGTAACTTTTTCATGCAAAGGGTGATGGATATATGGAATGAGCAGCCAGAAGGGGTGGGGGCTGGTACAATTACAACATTTAAAAGGCATCTGGATGGGTATATGAATAGGAAGAGTTTAGGGAGATGGCCAAATGCTGGCAAATAGGACTAGGTCAGATTTGAATTCCTAATCAGCGCAGACGAATTGGACCAACAGGTCTATTTTAGTGCTCTCTGACTCTGACTCTGTAATCAAAAATGCTTTATTTTCATTATCAAAGTTTCTGATGGTTTCAGGCTCAAAAGATTTGAGTTCTACCAGAATCACCCCACGGCAGCAGTCTGTAAATCTCATGTGTCATGTGATAAGTTAACCCTCGTGTACTGCAAGCATAACAGCTATGATTGTGACACACAGACATTACCTACATGAAATGAAAAGGAGCTCCATAGGAAGCTGGTGGCAAGGTACAATAGGCGACTAGAGTTTCAATTTGAAAACCCAGGAAAAGCTGACTTTTATTCCAGATTGCAGGGCAGAAAGGGACTTTGTGTCAATCAGCCAGCAGGTGTTCACAATAACTGGCATCCTGCTTGTCCAGCCAAAGTGGTCAAGTACACATTTCCATTATTATGTTCCATCTACCAAATTTTTGCTCACTCACTTTACCTATGAGTATCCTTTTGCAGACTCCTTGTGTCTTCTTCACAGCTTACACTCCTGCCTGGCTTTGTGTCATCGGAAATTTAACAAACTTACATTTGATCCTGCATCCATATCATTTATACAGATGGTAAGCAACTGAGGCCCCCAAACTGATCCCTGTGGCTCACCAATCATCATATCCTCATTACCCCAAAATAACTCATTAAGGCCCACCATCTACTTCCTGTTAGCCAACCTATCCTCTACCGATGCCAATATGCTTTGCCCTGCATCATAAGCTCAAATCTTTGATGTGGCACCCTGTCAAATGTCTAATGTGAATCTGGTACAGTATACTCAATTGTCTCTCTCTATCTCTGTTACTACTTGCCTTCTCAAACAGTTATAATTTAATTAAAAATAACTTGTCTTTCATAAAAGAATGTTTACTCTGGCTAATTGCATTAAGATTTTCTAAGCACCCAGCTGAACCACTTTAAAGATAGATTCCAAACTTTTCTCTATGACAATGTTAAGTTACCCGGTCTTCAGTTTCCTGCTTTCTGTCTTCCTCCTTTGTTGAATAGTGGAGTTACATTCACTACTTTCCAATCTAACAGCACCTTTCTAGAACCAGGGAATCTATTATTGCAGCAGCAATTTCCTATTAGACCATAGAGTGATGTCTATCAGCGATTTGTCAGGTTTTAGTTTTCATCATTTTCTCCATGTCCTTTCAATTATAGTTGTTTAAAGACCCTCACTTCCTTTCACATTCTGATTCTTAATTAGCTCTGGTAAGTTACTTACTTTCTCCCAAAGTAAAGACAGACACAAAATATTGATTTAAATCCTTTGCCATTTCCCTATTTTCCATTAGTAATTCCTCAGACTCACTTTCTTTTGGACCAACACTCACTTTACTTACACTTTATTAAAAAATATAACTGTTGAATCTTTTATTAATTTTTTGTTAATATTTCTCACTGGTTTTCCTCTCAGACTCATAGTTTTCTCCTTCCCTTTGTTAATTTTACAATTATCTCTTGTTGTTTTAAGTTTAATATTTTTTAGATTACTTGCAGTGTGGAAACAGGCCCTTCGACCCAACAAGTCCACACCAACCCGCCAAAGAGCAACCCACCCAGACCCATTCTCCTACATTTACCCTTTCACCTAACACTACAGGCAATTTAGCATGGCCAATTCACCTAACCTGCACATTTTTGGACTGTGGGAGGAAACCAGAGCACCCGGAGGAAACCCACGCAGGCACTGGGAGAATGTGCAACCTCCACACAGATAGTTGCCTGAGGCAGGAATTGAACCTGGGTCTCTGGCGTTGAGGCAGCAGTGCTAACCACTGTGCCGCCTGGTTGTCCTTTTCAATTCTGTATTTACATGAAAAAACCATAATGCTTTGTTTATTTTTATGGCCTTATTAACCTTTCGTGATTTCTTTGTTATTCCATGAATCTATTATATAGGGATAAACCTTTTAAAAGGCTGAGATAAACATCTCTGCCAAAGCATGTCATATTACAGACCTTAACATTAGGTCAACTGGATCCAGGTAGACTCCATAAAATGGAACAATCCCATTTGCAAAATTGGCTACATGGAGGATTTTTTGTTTAAATCATATTCTGGCCTAAATAAGCACAATCTGAATTTGAACAATGTGGACTTACAAAATGCACCTGGGAGCTATCACTGTGAAAGTATTTCTTAAAAAAACAACACAGCTGTCAAAATATTTTGCCACTGTTGAAAGACCAGTTTGATTTACAAGGTGCTTATGGAAAATCATACTAAAGTCATTCCATGATGAGTTCATCCTAGCCAGAATTGTGGCCAGAAAGGGAAGCAAAGATAAACCTAAGAGCAGTGCTTTCCATGGGAGAATCTAACATTTAAAAACTGCAATCATACATTTTCCCCAGGAGTCAGTACTTTCAGCTCCTTTAAAGGGATTTAATTCCATTGAATGTGCACAAGCTCTCTTCACTTGCAGGTATGGTAAAGCTGATTTTACTGACTGATAAATACGTTCCTACACTTAAGGACACACACATGCAGACACATTGGCAAAGCCCTGATTCAAGTGTTAGTAGGAAAGTGAATTGCATACTCAAGGAGAGAGAAACACAGTGCAAAAACAGATGTGATGCTAATAAGAATAACGTGCTTTAAAGTCAGCATTTAGCCCACAAGTTTGGTCTTAATTGCTGATAGTAAAGACAATGGATATGCAGATGCGCTCCTGATGCAGGGTCACCTTCACAATGATGTGAAAGGATTGGGTCAGTAGGTTGTAACTAGAGCAGCTTGGGGCACAGATACTTCATGTCAAACCCTCTGTGTATGGTGTAAGTAACTAATTCTCTAACAAATTCTTTGCGGACTGGCTTTGAATATGTGAATCCATATTTGAACACTAATGACTATAATCTGAATTGATTTGGAGATGGTAAATCAGACAAGGATGTTGCCAGTGTTGGAGGATTTGAGCTCCAGGGAGAGGCTGAAATAGGCTGGGGCTGTTTTCCCTGGATTGTTGGAGGCTGAGGGGTGACGTTATAGAGGTTTACAAAATTGAGGGGCATGGATAGGATAAATAGACAAAGTCTTTTCCCTGAGGTTGGGGATTCCAGAACTAGAGGGCATAGGTTTAGGGTGGGAGGGGAAAGATTTAAAAGGGACCTAAGGGACAACTTTTTCATGCAGGGGATGGTGTATGTATGGAATGAGTTGCCAGAGGAAATGGTGGAGGCTGGTACAATTACAACATTTAAAAGGCATCTGGAAGGCTTTGTAAATAGGAAGGGCTTAGAGAGATAGGGACCACGTGCTGGCAAATGGGATTAGATGATTTGGAGATGCCGGTGTTGGACTGGGGTGTACAAAGTTAAAAATCACACAAAATCCTGAAGGACTACCTGTAGTGGAGGAAAGGATGTCATCTCAGATTCCAGGCCCTACTGATTCTCTCTCCCACAGCAATTGATGCTGCTCTTCCATGCCTCATGTCGTCTTTCCATTCATTGTGCAGACCTAGGGAATCCTTAACAAGATGTCCAATGCCAAATATCGCTCTACTTTTATGAAAGTTGCCGTAAAGATGTACAAGATGAAACAGCAGAGCACGAACTGTTCCTAGGTGATGTCTTCGGGGAAGTTCAAGAATAAGTGTTAATTGCATATTTTGAAGTCTGGACAAGTGTCCTAGAAAGTCTCTCAGTAAACATCTTCACAGTTACAACAGCATTACCCAGAATTGGTCAGTATCCCTTTAAATAGTGAGCAACTGTTTAATGAGCACTTGAAATCCATATTAACATGTTTACACTCTAATAACCAATCGCTCTTTTCAGAATACATTTAGCTTTGTACTCATGAGGCAGTCTGTTCGTTGTGCTTCAGGTTAGTGGCACTGAGGTCTGGCTTCAACCAAAATTGCACTTTGCACTAAACACAAGTCAAACTGACATTTCAGCTCAAGATCCCAACTTGACCATCTATTTATCCCTTTTGTATCTGAAATAGACATTTATTAATATCCCCACTATCCTTTCACCGAGACATCTCACTGGCAATGTTGAGTAAAAATGAATACAACTGTAAATAAAGGTTGGTAATTGCTATTGATGGTAATTGACAATGAAGCTGTCAGTTCACTAATGTGAAAGATGGCTGCCATTCTTGCCCTATGTATGAGTGTACTCCCATATCTACTTAATTGATCTCTGCCTGTACTGCCCAATAAAAATCCTCACTTGTGAAAATCCAATTTCAAGAATGAAGGCCATGTACCTTCCCCTTCTCAACTGACTATGAAGAGGCTCTGAATATACAGAATTGCCAGCAAAGCCTACAAAATGCTGCAACAAGTTGTCACAGTGGCCAACTGTAATCACGCAGAACCAAATTCACCAGAAATCAGTACCCCTCTGTATTAATATATCATGCTGTTTTGAATTATACTAATGGCTAGGACATATGACCAGATTGGATATTTGTGTCAAATAGCATAGATGGATTTAAGGTGAGATATAACTATAAGGAAAGGAATGGAAAGATATATTGATACAGTGACATAAAGCAAAAAGAAAGTGTAGTGGACCAATTGAGCTGAAACCCCTGATCCTATGTAAGCAACTTTAAACTTGTGGGATT
Organism: Chiloscyllium plagiosum; assembly: GCF_004010195.1. Classification (NCBI taxonomy): domain Eukaryota; kingdom Metazoa; phylum Chordata; class Chondrichthyes; order Orectolobiformes; family Hemiscylliidae; genus Chiloscyllium; species Chiloscyllium plagiosum. The sequence goes on along the minus strand of NC_057722.1, from coordinate 14,288,726 downwards.
AAAATGGATGCTGCTCAGCAAGTTTAGAAGCATTGATGGAGAGAGAACAGAATTCATGTTTCAAGTCATGGATCTTTCATCAGCATTAGAGAAAGTTAAGAGCAGTAACAGATTTTTAAGGAAGTGTGCAGCAGGGAAAAGATCAAGGAGAGAAAGAACATAAGGGAAGCTCTGTGCTAGAGTGGAAGACAGGAGAGATCAACTGATAACGAGAGGGCTGATGGCATGAGGTAATGGGACAAATAAGGAAATTAATCCCTGTGGTTTACTGAAGATGTAAATGGAATGAAAGCCGAACTATCACCAGGGACAGATATCCAAACAAGAATGTGGGTGCAGGTTCCAATCTGAATTTGCTGAACACAATTATTCAAGAAGGTTATAAACTACCTTACCAAAAGTTGAGGTACGATTACTCAAATTTAATTACTTCAACAGTACAGTAGCTGGGAACAGAAATATAGAAAATAGGAGCTGGAGAAGGCCATTCAGCCCATCAAACTCACTTAATCATTCAACATGATCCCAGCCAATCCTCTACATTAATGCCATACATCAATTCTATCCCCAAATCCCTTGACACCTTTAGTCTCTGGAAATCTGAATTTATTTCGTATATATATTCAATCACTTGTCCTCAATGACCTTTTGCGGTTCAGAATTCCACAGGTTCACCAATCTCAGTGAAGAAACTTCTCATTTCAGTCTGAAAGTGTTCCTACTTATTTGGAGACTGTTGTCCCTCATTCTGGACCCCCTGACCAGATGAAATATAATTCCTCTTTCCAGTTTTGTCCAGTCCTATCAAAGATTTATTATGTTTCTGAGTTCTCCTCTCATTCTTAACTCCAGTGAATACAGGCCCATTTGACCCAATCTTTCCTCATACAACAATCCTGCCATCTCAGAAAGTTGTCTAGTGAAACTTTGAGCATACTCTCTACCAAGTGTACAGCCATATTTCTGTATCTGCATGGGTTCTGTTCTTGAGAACCCTTGTGAATGATGAAATTCATGAGTTCAGAACTCATCTTAAAATAGGTTAAAAATACGTAAGTTTTGCTAACTTGGATGTTGATTTTTGCTGATCCTCATCTTTTTGGTGCAGATAGGTGAATTGGTGATTTGTGATTTTGCAGATATTGAGAATTTACTGTTTATTGACCGAGGTAAGGAAACCACAATACTCTAGGTGTGGTGTCATTACAGTCCTGTATAGCTGCAGTAAGACTTCCTTCCTCTGTCCTCAAAACCCCAGCAATGAAATCCAATGTATCATTTTCCTTCCCAACTGCCACTTGCTTGATTTCAGTGACCAGTATGTAAGAATACTCAGGTTACATTTCCCATTCTGTCACAATTTTGAAACCTATCTGCCATTGTTTCTTATAATAGAGTGCACAACTTCACAAATGACCATGTTCACACATATCTGCCATATATTTGACCAACCATTAAGTTTATTTAAATCGCCCGAAAGACTCTTTACATTTTCCTGACCACTTATAATACTACCTAGTTTTGACTAGTTGACAAACCTGGAAATTAGATTAGATTCCCTACAGTGTGGAAAGAGGCCCTTCAGCCCAACCATTCCACACCGACCCTCCAAAGAGTAACCCACCCAGTCTCATTTCCCTCTGACTAATGTACCTAACACTATGGGCAATTTAGCATGGCCAATTCACCTGACCTGCACATCTTTGGACTGTGGAAGGAAACCGGAGCACCCGGAGGAAATCCACGCAGACACGGAGAACATGCAAACTCTAAACAGACAGTTCCCCAAGGCTGGAATCAAACCTGGGACCCTAGTGCTGTGAGGCAGCAGTGCTAACCACTGAGCCACCATGCCTATTGCATTGATTCTCTCAAACCGGTTCGAAGCTATCGATTGTGTTAGGGGACTCTCTAATCTGAGGTACAGACAGACGTTTCTGTGGCCAGCAGTGAAAAATCAGAATGGTGTTGCTTCCCTGGTGCCAGGATCAAGGATGTCTCAGAGGATGCAGATTGTTCTCAAGGAGGAGGGGGCCAGCAAGAGGTCATTGTACACATTGGAACCAACAACAAAGGAAGGAAAAAATTGAGATTCTGAAGGGAGATTAGAGTTACGCAGGAGTTTAAAAAGGAGATCTTTGAGAAGTAATATCTGGATTACTCCTGGTGCAACAAGCTAGTGAGGATAGGAATAGGAGGATAGAGCAGATGAATGCATGGCTGATAAGCTGGTGTACGTGAGAAGGATTCACATTTTTGGATCATTGGAAGCTGTTTTGGGGTAGAAGTGACCTGTACAAGAAGGACGGATTGAATTTAATATACTAATATACTGGCAGGGAGATTTGCTGGAGCTGCTTGGGAGGATTTAAAATGGTAAGGTTGTGGGGTAGGACCCAGCGAGCTAGTGAAGAAAGATTTCAATCTGAGACTGGTACAGTTGAGAACAAAGGTGAGTCAAACCGTCAGGACAAGCAGGGAAAAAGCAGAACAAGGTAGGACTGATAAACTAAACTGCATTTATTTCAATGCAAGAGGCCTAACAGGGAAGGCAGATGAACTCAGGACATGGTTAGGAACATGGGACTGGGATATCATAGCAATTACAGAAACATGGCTCAGGGACGGACAGGACTGGCAGCTTAATGTCCCAGGATACAAATCCTACAGGAAGGAAAAAAAGGGAGGCAAGAGAGGAGGGGGAGTGGCGTTTTTGATAAGGGATAGCATTTCAGCTGTACTGAGGGCGGATGTTTCTGGAAATACATCCAGGGAAGTTATTTGGGTGGAACTGAGAAATAAGAAAGGGATGATCACTTATTAGGATTGTATTATACACCCCCTAATAGTCAGGGAAATTGACAAACAAATTTGTAAGGAGATCTGTTATCTGTGAGAATAATACAGGGGTTATGGTACGAGATTTTAACTTTCCAAACATAGACATGGGATTGCCATAGTGATAAGGCTTTAGATAGAGAGGAATTTAAGTGTGTACAAGAAAATGTTATTACACAATATGTGGACGTATCTACTAGAGACGGTGCAAAACTTGACCTACTCTTGGGAAATAAGGCAGGGCAGGTGACTGAGGTGTCAGTGGGGGAGCACTTTGGGGCCAGCGACCATAATTCTATTCGTTTTAAAATAGTGATGAAAAGGATAGACCAGACCTAAAAGCTGAAGTTCTAAATTGGAGAAAGGCCAATTTTGGCGGTATTAGGCAAGAACTTTCAAAAGCTGATTGGGGGCAAATCTTCGCATGTAAAGGGACGGCTGGAAAATGGGAAGCCTTCAGAAACGAGATAACGAGAGTCCAGAGACAATATATTCCT
>NC_057722.1:14280341-14284891 GCF_004010195.1 Chiloscyllium plagiosum | reverse complement strand
ACTGGTTGAAAGGTAGAAGACAGAGGGTGGTGGTGGAGGGTTGTTTTTCAGACTGGAGGCCTGTGACCAGTGGAGTGCCACAAGGATCAGTGCTGGGTCCACCACTTTCCATTTACATAAATGATTTGGATGTGAGCATAAGAGGTACAGTTAGTAAGTTTGCAGATGACACCAAAATTGGAGGTGTAGTGGACAATGAAGGAGGTTACCTCAGATTACAACAGAATCTTGACCAGATGGGCCAATGGGCTGAGGGGTGGCAGATGGACTTTAATTTAGATAAATGTGGTGCTGCATTTTGGGAAAGCAAATCTTAGCAGGACTTGTACACTTAATGGTAAGGTCCTCAGGAGTGCAGGTTCATAGCTCCTTGAAAGTGGAGTCGCAGGTAGATAGGATAGTGAAGGTGTTTGGTATGCTTTCATTTATTAGTCAGAGTATTGAGTACAGGAATTGGGAGGTCACGTTGTGGCTGTCCAGGACATTGGTTAGAGCACTGATGGAATATTACATGCAATTCTGGTCTCCTTCCTATCGGAAAGATGTTGTGAAACTTGAAAGGGTTCAGAAAAGATTTACAAGGATGTTGCCAGGGTCAGAGTATTTGAGCTATAAGGAAAGGTTAAGTAGGCTAGGGCTGTTTTCTCTGGAGCATTGGAGGCTGAGGGGTGACCTTAGAGGTTTATAAAATTATGAGGGGCATGGATAGGATAAATAGACAAAGTCTTTTCCCTGGAGTCGGGGAGTTCAGAACTCAAGGGCATAGGTTTCGGGTGAGAGGGGAAAGATATAAAAGAGACCTAAGGGGCAACTTTTTCACTCGGAGGGTGGTAAGCATATGGAATGGGCTGCCAGAGGATGGGGTGGAGGCTAGTACAATTATAACATTTAAAAGGCATCTTGATGGATATATGTATAGGAAGTGTTTGGAGGGATGTGGGCCAGGTGGGACTATATTGGGTTGGGGTATCTGGTCTGCATTGAGTTGGACCAAAGGGTCTGTTTCCATGCTGTACATCTTTATGACTCTATACTCTATATCATAGACATGCATTGTCAATATCTGGGAATTAAACACTAATCCCCTTGGTACCATACTTGTCACCACCTTCTGTCCAAAAATGACCCACTTATTCCTACTGTCTATTTCCTATGTCCCAACCAATTCTCAATCTGAGCCTGTATATCACCACCTGTCCATATGATTTGATTTTGCACACTAATGTTTTGTGTGGGAGTTGATCAAAAGCTTTCTGGACTTTCAAATGCACAACCTCTAATGGTTTTCCATCATCTATTGTACTCATTGTTACATCCTCAACAAACTCTAGTGGGTTTTTCAAGTACAATTTCCCTTTCATAAATCCATGTTTATTTTTTCCATGTGTTCTGCTTATTGACATGAGACTGGTCTGTATTCCAGTTTCTTCTTTCTTTTAGAATCATGGGGTTACAATCTGTCAAGACTACCCCAGAATCTATAGATTAGATTCTCTACAGTGTGGAAACAGGCCCTTCGGCCCAACAAGTCCACACCGCCCCTCCGAAGAGAAACCCACCCAAACCCATTCCCCTACCCTATATTTACCCCTGACTAACGCACCTGACACTGGGCAATTTAGCATGGCCAATTCACCTGACCTGCACATCTTTGGATTGTGGGAGGAAACCAGAGCATCTGGAGGAAACCCACGCAGACACAGGGAGAATGTGCAAACTCCACACAGACATGCCGGAATCGAACCCAGGACCCTACTGCTGTGAAGCAGCAGTACTAACCACTGAGCCACCATGCCGCCCATAGATCTTTTGAAAATGTCAACTAGGACACTTACTAATTCAATGGTCATCTCCTTTAGCATGCTGAGATGTAGACAAAGACAATGTAAGGATTTATCAGCTTTCAGTCCCATAATTTCTTAAGCTCTATTTTTTTCACTATTACTAATCTCCTTCAATTCCCTCTTCCCATTTGGCATGTTGCTTCCCTGGCATTTCTGGGAAGTTACTTGCGTTGTTTTCTGTGAAGACAGAATTAAAATATTGTTTAATTGCCCTGACATTTCCTTGCCCTTCATTAACAATTCCCATGTTTTAAACTGAGTGCATACACTTGTCTGCACTTATTTTTTGCTTTTTGCATACTTATAGAAGCTCTTACAGTCTGTTCATTTGTTGCAAGCTTACCCTCATAAATTATTTTCTCCTCTCAATCAACCTTTTAATCCTCATTTGCTAATTTTTAAACTTTACAGTCGCTAGGCTTTGTCTAGCAACTTTACATGACTCCTCATTTGATTTAATACCTGTTATCCAAAAAGATATCTGTATTTAAACAGAATGCAAGTCCATATTTTTAGTAAGAGCTTTATTTCACTTCATAAAACTTTCACTTCAATGAGTCCTAGCTCCCCTTTTTATTTAAACAATCAATTCAGACTGAACACATCCAGCACCTGTTCCCTCATTCTCTTAGTTCTCTGGCATTCCTTCAAAAAAGAGATAAAGGAGCGGTGAGGGAGGGAGTGAGAATAAGAGGGGAGGAGAGAACAGAGAGACTTGATCACAGGCATAAAATTCTAAGAATCCACTCAGGACTCTACCAGACAGGTGCAAATGTAAATTCAGTGCCCATCTTTTGGCTGAAACAGTCCTCTTTCAAAAGAGACGTATTGGAATTGAAGTTTCAATATTTCCCAAAGTACTTTTGGCTTCTGATTCATTGTCATGTCGAATGCCTCAGACTAATTCCAGCTGCTGTGGTTAAAACTGCTCCAAGAAACCATCAGTGAAAATTGAGTCATTCACTTGCCCATCCAGACCCTGCATTGTTTTGATCCATAGTCACCAAAGATGCCATAGTCCTGCGCTCTCTCAATGGGAGGCATGACTGGTGGTGGTTTAACCTGAGGGTCACCTTGGCTCAGATGAGAGGGCAGGACTATTTTATAGTGAACTTCACTGGTGTAGTGCTGATGCAGTTAGTCATCATGTCAAACCAGCTGTCCAGCCAACTGAGCTGACCAAACCCCCTAGATGTTAATGAGCGCAATTGCACTTTAATTGGCACTTTGGATATCTCTGATTTTTAGGGCATGGCCCATCGTATTAGAATGTGAGTAATGCAACCTGGCATTATGTGGGCCAATACCATTTGGCAAAGCATTTTCTGTCCATAGGGTGGATCACAGAAATGAAATGTTCTAAGGTGAATTCCAAAGAAATATAGTTCAATTTTTTTTCCAAATTAGATCTAAAGAAGAATATTGCTTTTATATCAGCTCTATCATGGCCTCAGGGTGTCCAAAAGCACTTTATGTCCAAATGATTCTTTTGGGAGTGCAAGTTCTCTTATTACATTGGCAACCATAGCAGGCACTTTTTCACAAAACAAGGTCCTCACAAGTAGAAAATAAGATGAATGGCCAGTTTGTATTTATCTTTGTATTGATGAAGCTTTGAGGATAAAGCTGGTGAGAAAATAAGAAAACTTAGTTTACTTTGGTTTACGACTTTTATAAAAACACTCACCATCTGTTTGTTGATCCTGGCATAAAATTAAACACACAAGTCCTTTGACTTGTCTTTCCATTAACTAGATTGTGACTGATTTTCTAAGTCAATGCTATTTTCCCTTACTATTCTTTTATCTCTCATTTACTTTTGGTAGGTGCAGGGAAAGCTGGATGACCAGAGAAATTGTGGGTTTTTGTTAAGAAAAGAAGGAAGCATATGTCAGGTATATACAGCAGAGATCGAATGAATTCTTAGAAAATAAAGGCAGTAGGAACATACTTAGAGTCATTGAGTCATAGAGATGTACAGCACTAAACAGCACAGCACCCCACAGTGAACAGTACAGAGACACAACATTGCCTTTATACAGATTTTAAAGTAGTAAATTAAACAGCATTGCTATACAGCAGACGTAAACATCTCACAGCCAAAGAAAATATCGCAGCAGGGGATACTTTAAAGCTTTGGAAATCTGCAGCAAGAATAATCATTCCAGAAAAATGGTAGCAGAAATAGAGTGGAGTTAATTTCAAAAATTGGCCAAATCAAACTCTGGATTGAGTATCTTGGAGCAAACATTTTTTTTAAATACAGAATTGTTTCCAAGCAAGTGAGGTTATCTATTCTGGACTGAAAAAAAGTACTTTCTAGATGACTTGAAGTTAAATACAATGAATGTCCAAAGGCACTTGGAGTTCAGGTACATAGATCTTTCAAATGTCACAAATAGGTGCAGAAGATAATCAAGAAAGCTAATGGAATGCTGGGCGTTACATTTAGGGGTGGAGTACAAGGATCCAGAAGTTGTGCTGTAGCTATATAAAAACTTGGTTCGACACCACTTGGAGTACTGCAAACAATCTGGGCATCGCGCTTTAGGAAGGGGATACTAGCCTACTTTAGTCCCACTAATATTTTTGACAGTAGTAGGCATGAACTTTCAAATGGAGAAATTTCTGAAGAAGGGCTTATGCCCGAAACGTCGATTCTCCTGCTTCTTGGATGCTGCCTGACCTGCTGCGCTTTTCCAGCAA